>NW_027675647.1:0-37500 GCF_965601325.2 Salmo salar | reverse complement strand
ACACACACACACACACACACACACACACACACACACACACACACACACACACCGACAACACACACACACACACACGACACACACACACACACACACACCGACAACACACACACACACACACACACACACACACACACACACACACACACACACACACACACACACACACACACACACACACACACACCGACAACACACACACACACACACACGACAACACACACACACACACACACGACACACACACACACACACACACACACAACACACACACACACACACCGACAACACACACACACACACACCGACAACACACACACACACACACGACACACACACACACACACACCGACAACACACACACACACACGACAACACACACACACACACCGACACACACACACACACACACACACACACACACACACACCGACAACACACACACACACACACACACACACACACACACACACACCGACACACACACACACACACACCGACAACACACACACACACACACGACAACACACACACACACACACACACACACACACACACACACCGACAACACACACACACACACACACACACACACACACACACACACACACACACACACACACACACACACACACGACACACACACACACACACACCGACAACACACACACACACACCACACACACACACACACGACAACACACACACACACACACACACACACACACACACACACACACACACACGACACACACACACACACACACACACGACAACACACACACACACACACACAACACACACACACACACACACACACACCGACACACACACACACACACACACCGACAACACACACACACACACACGACAACACACACACACACACACACACACACACACACACACGACAACACACACACACACACGACAACACACACACACACACACCGACACACACACACACACACACCGACAACACACACACACACACACCGACAACACACACACACACACCGACAACACACACACACACACACGACACACACACACACACACACCGACAACACACACACACACACACCGACAACACACACACACACACACGACAACACACACACACACACACCGACAACACACACACACACACACGACAACACACACACACACACACACGACACACACACACACACACACGACAACACACACACACACACACCGACAACACACACACACACACACGACAACACACACACACACACACGACACACACACACACACACACGACACACACACACACACACACACACACACACACACACACACACACCGACAACACACACACACACACACACACACACACACACACACGACAACACACACACACACACACACACACACACACACACACACACACACACACACACACACACACACACGACAACACACACACACACACACACACACACACACACACACACCGACAACACACACACACACACACACGACAACACACACACACACACACACGACAACACACACACACACACCGACAACACACACACACACACACCGACAACACACACACACACACGACAACACACACACACACACACCGACAACACACACACACACACACACACACACACACACACACACACACACACAACACACACACACACACACACACACACACACACACACACACACACACACACACACCGACAACACACACACACACACACACACAACACACACACACACACCGACAACACACACACACACACACGACAACACACACACACACACACGACAACACACACACACACACACACGACAACACACACACACACACACACGACACACACACACACACACACACACACACACACACACACACACACACACGACACACACACACACACACACACGACAACACACACACACACACACCGACAACACACACACACACACACACGACAACACACACACACACACACACACACACACACACACACCGACACACACACACACACACACCGACAACACACACACACACACACCGACAACACACACACACACACACCGACAACACACACACACACACACACACGACAACACACACACACACACACGACAACACACACACACACACACGACAACACACACACACACACGACACACACACACACACACACACACGACAACACACACACACACACACGACACACACACACACACACACACCGACAACACACACACACACACCGACAACACACACACACACACACACGACACACACACACACACACACACAACACACACACACACACACACACACACACACACACACACACACACACACACACCGACAACACACACACACACACCGACAACACACACACACACACACACACCGACAACACACACACACACACACGACAACACACACACACACACCGACAACACACACACACACACCGACACACACACACACACACACACCGACACACACACACACACACACCGACAACACACACACACACACACAGACAACACACACACACACACCGACAACACACACACACACACACACACACACACACACACAACACACACACACACACACAGACAACACACACACACACACCGACAACACACACACACACACACACACACACACACACACACACGACAACACACACACACACACACCGACAACACACACACACACACACCGACAACACACACACACACACACACACACACACACACACACACCGACACACACACACACACACACGACAACACACACACACACACACACACGACAACACACACACACACACACCGACAACACACACACACACACGACAACACACACACACACACACCGACAACACACACACACACACACACACACACACACACACACACGACAACACACACACACACACGACAACACACACACACACACGACACACACACACACACACACACCGACACACACACACACACACACCGACAACACACACACACACACACCGACAACACACACACACACACCGACAACACACACACACACACACACGACACACACACACACACACACACACGACAACACACACACACACACACCGACAACACACACACACACACACACACACACACACACACACACACACACACACACACACGACACACACACACACACACACACCGACAACACACACACACACACCGACAACACACACACACACACGACAACACACACACACACACACACACACACACACACACACACACACGACACACACACACACACACACGACAACACACACACACACACACACGACAACACACACACACGACAACACACACACACACACACGACACACACACACACACACACACGACAACACACACACACACACACGACAACACACACACACACACACACACACACACACACACACACACACACACACACACACACAACACACACACACACACCGACAACACACACACACACACGACAACACACACACACACACACGACAACACACACACACACACACACACACACACACACACGACACACACACACACACACACACACACAGACACACACACACACACACACACCGACAACACACACACACACACCGACAACACACACACACACACACACACACACACACACGACAACACACACACACACACACCGACACACACACACACACACACCGACAACACACACACACACACACCGACAACACACACACACACACACCGACACACACACACACACACACACACACACACACACACACACACACACACCGACACACACACACACACACACACGACACACACACACACACACACACCGACAACACACACACACACACACACACACACACACACACACCGACAACACACACACACACACACCGACAACACACACACACACACACACACACACACACACACACACCGACAACACACACACACACACACACGACAACACACACACACACACCGACAACACACACACACACACACACGACAACACACACACACACACACACACACACACACACACACACACACACAACACACACACACACACACACACACACACACACACACACACACGACACACACACACACACACACACACGACAACACACACACACACACACCGACAACACACACACACACACGACACACACACACACACACCGACAACACACACACACACACCGACAACACACACACACACACACGACAACACACACACACACACACACGACAACACACACACACACACACACAGACACACACACACACACACACACACAACACACACACACACACACACACACACACACACACACACACGACACACACACACACACACCGACACACACACACACACACACCGACAACACACACACACACACACACGACACACACACACACACACACACACACACACACACACACGACACACACACACACACACCGACAACACACACACACACACGACAACACACACACACACACACCGACAACACACACACACACACACACACACACACACACACACACACACACACACACACCGACAACACACACACACACACACCGACACACACACACACACACCGACAACACACACACACACACACACACACACACACACACACACACACACCGACAACACACACACACACACACGACACACACACACACACACACGACAACACACACACACACACACGACACACACACACACACACACACACCGACAACACACACACACACACACACGACACACACACACACACACACACACCGACAACACACACACACACACACACACACACACACACACACACACACACACACACACCGACACACACACACACACACACCGACAACACACACACACACACGACAACACACACACACACACACCGACAACACACACACACACACGACACACACACACACACACACACACACACACACACACACACACACACACACGACAACACACACACACACACACCGACAACACACACACACACACACGACACACACACACACACCGACACACACACACACACACACACCGACAACACACACACACACACACCGACAACACACACACACACACCGACAACACACACACACACACACACACACACACACCGACAACACACACACACACACCGACAACACACACACACACACACCGACAACACACACACACACACACCGACAACACACACACACACACACGACAACACACACACACACACCGACAACACACACACACACACACCGACAACACACACACACACACACACACACACACACACACACACACACACAACACACACACACACACCGACAACACACACACACACACACCGACAACACACACACACACACACGACAACACACACACACACACCGACAACACACACACACACACCGACAACACACACACACACACACACACACACACACACACGACAACACACACACACACACACCGACAACACACACACACCGACAACACACACACACACACACGACAACACACACACACACACACGACACACACACACACACACCGACAACACACACACACACACCGACAACACACACACACACACACACACACACACACACACACACACACACACACGACACACACACACACACACGACAACACACACACACACACCGACAACACACACACACACACACACGACAACACACACACACACACACACACACACACACACACACACACACACACACACACACACACACACCGACAACACACACACACACACACACACACACACACACACACACACACACACACACACACACACACACACGACACACACACACACACACACCGACAACACACACACACACACCGACAACACACACACACACACACGACAACACACACACACACACACACACACACACACACACACACACACACACACACACACACACACCGACAACACACACACACACACACGACAACACACACACACACACGACACACACACACACACACACCGACAACACACACACACACACCGACAACACACACACACACACACGACAACACACACACACACACACGACAACACACACACACACACCGACAACACACACACACACACACCGACAACACACACACACACACACACACACACACACACACACACACACACACACACACCGACAACACACACACACACACACCGACAACACACACACACACACACCGACACACACACACACACACCGACAACACACACACACACACCGACAACACACACACACACACACACACACACACACACACACACCGACAACACACACACACACACACCCGACAACACACACACACACACACCGACAACACACACACACACACACCGACAACACACACACACACACCGACAACACACACACACACACGACAACACACACACACACACCGACAACACACACACACACACACCGACAACACACACACACACACCGACAACACACACACACACACGACAACACACACACACACACACACCGACAACACACACACACACACACCGACAACACACACACACACACACCGACAACACACACACACACACCGACAACACACACACACACACGACACACACACACACACACACCGACAACACACACACACACACACACACACACACACACACACACACACACACACACACAACACACACACACACACACACACACACACACACACACACCGACAACACACACACACACACACGACAACACACACACACACACCGACAACACACACACACACACCGACAACACACACACACACACACCGACAACACACACACACACACACCACACACACACACACACACACCGACAACACACACACACACACACCGACAACACACACACACACACCGACAACACACACACACACACCGACACACACACACACACACACACACACACACCGACAACACACACACACACACCGACAACACACACACACACACGACAACACACACACACACACACCGACAACACACACACACACACGACACACACACACACACACACACACCGACAACACACACACACACACACCGACAACACACACACACACACCGACAACACACACACACACACACGACAACACACACACACACACACACGACACACACACACACACACACCGACAACACACACACACACACACCGACAACACACACACACACACCGACAACACACACACACACACCGACAACACACACACACACACACCGACAACACACACACACACACACCGACAACACACACACACACCGACAACACACACACACACACCGACAACACACACACACACACACCGACACACACACACACACCGACAACACACACACACACACACACACACACACACACACACCGACAACACACACACACACACACCGACAACACACACACACACGACAACACACACACACACACCGACAACACACACACACACCACACACACACACACACACACACCGACAACACACACACACACACCGACAACACACACACACACACACCGACAACACACACACACACACACGACAACACACACACACACGACAACACACACACACACCGACAACACACACACACACACACCGACAACACACACACACACACCGACAACACACACACACACACACACACCGACAACACACACACACCACACACCGACAACACACACACACACACCGACAACACACACACACACACCGACAACACACACACACACACACCGACAACACACACACACACACACCGACAACACACACACACACACACACCGACAACACACACACACACACACCGACAACACACACACACACACCGACAACACACACACACACACACACACACACACACACACACACACACACACACACCGACAACACACACACACACACCGACAACACACACACACACACACCGACAACACACACACACACACACCGACAACACACACACACACACCGACAACACACACACACACACACCGACACACACACACACACACACCGACAACACACACACACACACACCGACAACACACACACACACACACCGACAACACACACACACACACGACAACACACACACACACACACGACACACACACACACACACACCGACAACACACACACACACACGACAACACACACACACCGACAACACACACACACACACACCGACAACACACACACACACACACACACACACACACACACCGACAACACACACACACACACACCGACAACACACACACACACACCGACAACACACACACACACAACACACACACACACACACCGACAACACACACACACACACACCGACAACACACACACACACACACGACACACACACACACACACACCGACACACACACACACACACACACCGACAACACACACACACACACACCGACAACACACACACACACACCGACAACACACACACACACACCGACAACACACACACACACACACGACAACACACACACACACACACCGACAACACACACACACACACACCGACAACACACACACACACCGACACACACACACACACACACCGACAACACACACACACACACACACACACACACACACACACACACCGACAACACACACACACACACACGACACACACACACACACACACCGACAACACACACACACACACACACACACACACACACACACACACACACACACACACACACCGACAACACACACACACACACACCGACAACACACACACACACACACCGACAACACACACACACACACACCGACAACACACACACACACACCGACAACACACACACACACACACACGACAACACACACACACACACCGACAACACACACACACACACACCGACAACACACACACACACACACCGACAACACACACACACACACCGACAACACACACACACACACACCGACAACACACACACACACACACACACACACACACACACCGACAACACACACACACACACACCGACAACACACACACACACACCGACAACACACACACACACACACGACAACACACACACACACACACCGACAACACACACACACACACACACGACAACACACACACACACACACCGACAACACACACACACACACCGACAACACACACACACACACACACACACACACACCGACAACACACACACACACACACACACACACACACACACACACACACACACACACACCGACAACACACACACACACACCGACAACACACACACACACACACACCGACAACACACACACACACACACCGACAACACACACACACACACACACACACACACACCGACAACACACACACACACACCGACAACACACACACACACACACCGACAACACACACACACACACACCGACAACACACACACACACACCGACACACACACACACACACGACAACACACACACACACACCGACAACACACACACACACACACCGACAACACACACACACACACCGACAACACACACACACACCGACAACACACACACACACACACACCGACAACACACACACACACACCGACAACACACACACACACACACACGACACACACACAACACACACACACACACACACACACACACACACACACACCGACAACACACACACACACACCGACCACACACACACACACACACACACCGACAACACACACACACACACACCGACAACACACACACACACACACCGACAACACACACACACACACACACACACACACCGACAACACACACACACACACACCGACAACACACACACACACACCGACAACACACACACACACACCGACAACACACACACACACACACCGACACACACACACACACCGACAACACACACACACACACACACCGACAACACACACACACACACGACAACACACACACACACCGACAACACACACACACACACCGACAACACACACACACACACCACACACACACACACACACACACCGACAACACACACACACACACACACCGACAACACACACACACACCGACAACACACACACACACACACACCGACACACACACACACACACACACCGACAACACACACACACACACACACACACACACACCGACAACACACACACACACACCGACAACACACACACACACACACCGACAACACACACACACACACACCGACAACACACACACACACACACACACCGACAACACACACACACACACCGACAACACACACACACACACACCGACAACACACACACACACCGACAACACACACACACACACCACACACACACACACACACACCGACAACACACACACACACACACGACAACACACACACACACACACCGACACACACACACACACACACACCGACAACACACACACACACAACACACACACACACACCGACAACACACACACACACACCGACAACACACACACACACACCGACAACACACACACACACACACACCGACAACACACCGACAACACACACACACACACCACACACACACACACACACACACCGACAACACACACACACACACACCGACAACACACACACACACACACCGACAACACACACACACACACGACAACACACACACACACACCGACAACACACACACACACACACACACACACCGACAACACACACACACACACACCGACAACACACACACACACACACCGACAACACACACACACACACACCGACAACACACACACACACACACACACCGACAACACACACACACACCGACAACACACACACACACACACACACACACACACAACACACACACACACACACCGACAACACACACACACACACCGACAACACACACACACACACGACAACACACACACACACACACCGACAACACACACACACACACACACCGACACACACACACACACACACACCGACAACACACACACACACACACACACGACAACACACACACACACCGACAACACACACACACACACACACACACACACACGACAACACACACACACACACACCGACAACACACACACACACACCGACAACACACACACACACACACACACACACACCGACAACACACACACACACACCGA
Organism: Salmo salar; assembly: GCF_965601325.2. NCBI lineage: Eukaryota > Metazoa > Chordata > Actinopteri > Salmoniformes > Salmonidae > Salmo > Salmo salar. The sequence goes on along the minus strand of NW_027675647.1, from coordinate 26,203 downwards.
CAACACACACACACACCGACAACACACACACACACACACACCGACAACACACACACACACACACACCGACAACACACACACACACACACACCGACAACACACACACACACACACGACAACACACACACACACACACACCGACACACACACACACACACACCGACAACACACACACACACACCGACAACACACACACACACACACACACACACACACACACCGACAACACACACACACACACACCGACAACACACACACACACACACACCGACAACACACACACACACACCGACAACACACACACACACACACACACCGACAACACACACACACACACACCGACAACACACACACACCGACAACACACACACACACACCGACAACACACACACACACACACACCACAACACACACACACACACCGACAACACACACACACACACACCGACAACACACACACACACACACCGACAACACACACACACACACACACCGACAACACACACACACACACACACCGACAACACACACACACACACCGACAACACACACACACACACCGACAACACACACACACACACACACACCGACAACACACACACACACCGACAACACACACACACACACACACCGACAACACACACACACACACACCGACAACACACACACACACACCGACAACACACACACACACCGACAACACACACACACCGACAACACACACACACACCGACAACACACACACACACACACACCGACAACACACACACACACACCGACAACACACACACGCACACGACAACACACACACACCGACAACACACACACACACACCGACAACACACACACACACACCGACAACACACACACACCGACAACACACACACACACACACCGACAACACACACACACACACACCGACAACACACACACACACACACACCGACAACACACACACACACCGACAACACACACACACACACCGACAACACACACACACACACGACACACACACACACACACACCGACAACACACACACACACACACCGACAACACACACACACACACACCGACAACACACACACACACACACCGACAACACACACACACACACACACACCGACAACACACACACACACACACCGACAACACACACACACCGACAACACACACACACACACCGACAACACACACACACACACACACACCAGACAACACACACACACACACCGACAACACACACACACACACACCGACAACACACACACACACACACCGACAACACACACACACACACACCGACAACACACACACACACACACACCGACAACACACACACACACACCGACAACACACACACACACACCGACAACACACACACACACACACACACCGACAACACACACACACACACACCGACAACACACACACACACACACACGACAACACACACACACACACCGACAACACACACACACACACCGACAACACACACACACACACACGACAACACACACACACCGACAACACACACACACACAACGACAACACACACACACACACACACCGACAACACACACACACACACCGACAACACACACACACACCGACAACACACACACACCGACAACACACACACACACACACACCGACAACACACACACACACACACACCGACAACACACACACACACACACACACACCGACAACACACACACACACACACCGACAACACACACACACACACACCGACAACACACACACACACACACACACACCAACAACACACACACACACCGACAACACACACACACACAACACACACACACACCGACAACACACACACACACACACACACCGACAACACACACACACACACCGACAACACACACACACACACACCGACAACACACACACACACACACGACAACACACACACACACACCGACAACACACACACACACACACCGACAACACACACACACACACACCGACAACACACACACAACAACACACACACACACACACCGACAACACACACACACACACACCGACAACACACACACACACACACCGACAACACACACACACACACACACCGACAACACACACACACACACACACACACACCGACAACACACACACACACACCGACAACACACACACACACACCGACAACACACACACACACACACCGACAACACACACACACACACACGACAACACACACACACACACACCGACAACACACACACACACCACCGACAACACACACACACACACCGACAACACACACACACACAACACACACACACACCGACAACACACACACACACACACACACACCGACAACACACACACACACCGACAACACACACACACACACACACACACACACACCGACAACACACACACACACACCGACAACACACACACACACACACACACACACACACACACACACACCGACAACACACACACACACACCGACAACACACACACACACCGACAACACACACACACACACCGACAACACAAACACACACACACCGACAACACACACACACACACACGACAAGACACACACACACACACACCGACAACACACACACACACACACCGACAACACACACACACCGACAACACACACACACACACCGACAACACACACACACACACACACACCAGCAACACACACACACACACCGACAACACACACACACACACACCGACAACACACACACACACCGACAACACAGACACACACACACACCGACAACACACACACACACACCGACAACACACACACACACACTGACAACACACACACACACACCGACAACACAAACACACACACACACCGACAACACACACACACACCGACAACACACACACACACAGACAACACACACACACACACACACCGACAACACACACACACACACCGACAACACAGACACACACACACCGACAACACACACACACACACACCGACAACACACACACACACCGACAACACACACACACACACCGACAACACACACACACACACACCGACAACACACACACACACCGACAACACACACACACACACACACACACCAACAACACAAACACACACACCGACAACACACACACACACACCGACAACACACACACACACCGACAACACACACACACACACACCGACAACACACACACACACCTACCACACACACACACACACAACGACAACACACACACACCGACAAGACACACACACACACACACCGACAACACACACACACACACACCGACAACACACACACACACACAACACACACACACACCGACAACACACACACACACACACACCGACAACACACACACACACACCGACAACACACACACACACCGACAACACACACACACACGCACCGACAACACACACACACACACAACACACACACACACCGACAACACACACACACACACACACCAACAACACACACACACACACCGACAACACACACACACACACCGACAACACACCGACAACACACACACACCGACAACACACCGACAACACACACACACCGACAACACACACACACACACACCGACAACACACACACACACACCGACAACACACACACACACACACACCGACAACACACACACACACACACCGACAACACACACACACACACACCGACAACACACACAAACACAACACACACACACACCGACAACACACACACACACACCGACAACACACACACACACACACCGACAACACACACACACACACACCGACAACACACACACACACACACCACCGACAACACACACACACACACACCGACAACACACACACACACCGACAACACACACACACACACACACACACACCGACAACACACACACACACACACACCGACAACACACACACACACACACCGACAACACACACACACACAACACACACACATCGACAACACACACACACACACCGACAACACACACACACACACACACCGACAACACACACACACACACACCGACAACACACACACACACAACACACACACACACACCGACAACACACACACACACACACACACACACACCGACAACACACACACACACACCGACAACACACACACACACACACCGACAACACACACACACACACACACACACACCGACAACACACACACACACCGACAACACACACACACACACACACCGACAACACACACACACACAACACACACACACGACAACACACACACACACACACCGACAACACACACACACACACCGACAACACACACACACACACACACACACACACCGACAACACACACACACACACCGACAACACACACACACACACACACACACACCGACAACACACACACACACACCGACAACACACACACACACCGACAACACACACACACACACCGACAACACATAAACACACACACACCGACAACACACACACACACTGACAAGAAACACACACACACACTGACAACACACACACACACACCGACAACACACACACACACACACACACACACACACCAACAACACACACACACACACACCGACAACACACACACACACACAACACACACACACACCGACAACACCACACACACACACACACACACCGACAACACACACACACACACCGACAACACACACACACACACACACCGACAACACACCGACAACACACACACACCGACAACACACCGACAACACACACACACCGACAACACACACACACACACACACACACCGACAACACACACACACACACCGACAACACACACACACACACACACCGACAACACACACACACACCGACAACACACACACACACACACCGACAACACACACAAACACAACACACACACACACCGACAACACACACACACACACCGACAAAACACACACACACACCGACAACACACACACACACACACCGACAACACACACACACACACCACCGACAACACGCACACACACACACCGACAACACACACACACACACCGACAACACACACACACACACACACACACACACACACACCGACAACACACACACACACACACCGACAACAAACACACACCGACAACACACACACACACAACACACACACACACCGACAACACACACACACACACACCGACAACACACACACACACGACAACACACACACACACACACACCGACAACACACACACACACACACCGACAACACACACACACACAACACACACACACACACCGACAACACACACACACACACACACACCGACAACACACACACACACACACCGACAACACACACACACACACACCGATAACACACACACACAAACACACACACCGACAACACACACACACACACACACACCGACAACACACACACACACACACCGACAACACACACACACACAACACACACACACACGACAACACACACACACACACACCGACAACACACACACACACACCGACAACACACACACACACACACACACACACACACCGACAACACACACACACACCGACAACACACACACACACACACACACACACCGACAACACACACACACACACCGACAACACACACACACACCGACAACACACACACACACACACCGACAACACATAAACACACACACACCGACAACACACACACACACACACTGACAAGACACACACACACACACTGACAACACACACACACACACCGACAACACACACACACACCGACAACACACACACACACACCGACAACACACACACACACACACACACACACACCGACAACACACACACACACACACCGACAACACACACACACACACACCGACAACACACACACACCGACAACACACACACACACACCGACAACACACACACACACACACACACCAGCAACACACTCACACACACCGACAACACACACACACACACACCGACAACACACACACACACACACCGACAACACAGACACACACACACACCGACAACACACACACACACACCGACAACACACACACACACACTGACAACACACACACACACACCGACAACACAAACACACACACACACCGACAACACACACACACACCGACAACACACACACACACAGAAAACACACACACACACACACACCGACAACACACACACACACACACACCGACAACACATACACACACACACACCGACAACACACACACACACACACCGACAACACACACACACACCGACAACACACACACACACACCGACAACACACACACACAGACACCGACAACACACACACACACCGACAACACACACAAACACACACACACACCAACAACACAAACACACACACCGACAACACACACACACACACCGACAACACACACACACACCGACAACACACACACACACACACCGACAACACACACACACACCTACCACACACACACACACACACACAACGACAACACACACACACCGACAAGACACACACACACACACACCGACAACACACACACACACACCGACAACACACACACACACACAACACACACACACACCGACAACACACACACACACACACACCGACAACACACACACACACACCGACAACACACACACACACCGACAACACACACACACCCGCACAGACAACACACACACACCGACAACACACACACACACACACACCGACAACACACACACACACACACCGACAACACACACACACACACCGACAACACACACACACACACCTACAACACACACACACCGACAACACACACACACACACACCGACAACACACACACACACACACACACACCGACAACACACACACACACCGACAACACACACACACACACACCGACAACACACACTCACACACACACCGACAACACACACACACACACACCACACACACACCGACAACACACACACACACACCGACAACACACACACACACCGACAACACACACACACCGCCAACACACACACACCAACAACACACACACACACACCGACAACACACACACACACACACCGACAACACACACACACACTGACAACACACACACACACACCGACAACACACACACACACCTACCACACACACACACACACAACGACAACACACACACACCGACAATACACACACACACACACACACCGACAACACACACACACACACACCGACAACACACACACACACACAACACACACACACACCGACAACACACACACACACACACACCGACAACACACACACACACACCGACAACACACACACACACACACACCGACAACACACCGACAACACACACACACCGACAACACACACACACACACACACACACCGACAACACACACACACACACCGACAACACACACACACACACACACCGACAACACACACACACACACACCGACAACACACACACACACACCGACAACACACACACACACAACACACACACACACCGACAACACACACACACACACACACACCGACAACACACACACACACACACACCGACAACACACACACACACCGACAACACACACACACACACACACCGACAACACACACTCACACACACACCGACAACACACACACACACACACACACACACACACCGACAACACACACACACACACCGACAACACACACACACACACACCGACAACACACACACACACACACCGACAACACACACACACACTGACAACACACACACACACACCGACAACACACACACACACCTACCACACACACACACACACAACGACAACACACACACACCGACAATACACACACACACACACACACACCGACAACACACACACACACACCGACAACACACACACACACACACCGACAACACACACACACACACCGACAACACACACACACACAACACACACACACACCGACAACACACACACACACACACACACCGACAACACACACACACACACACACACACCGACAACACACACACACACCGACAACACACACACACACACACACCGACAACACACACTCACACACACACCGACAACACACACACACACACACACACACACACACCGACAACACACACACACACGCCGACAACACACACACACACACACCGACAACACACACACACACACACCGACAACACACACACACACTGACAACACACACACACACACCGACAACACACACACACCTACCACACACACACACACACAACGACAACACACACACACCGACAATACACACACACACACACACACACCGACAACACACACACACACACACCGACAACACACACACACACACAACACACACACACACCGACAACACACACACACACACACACCGACAACACACACACACACACCGACAACACACACACACACACACACCGACAACACACCGACAACACACACACACCGACAACACACACACACACACACACACACACCGACAACACACACACACACACCGACAACACACACACACACACACACCGACAACACACACACACACACACCGACAACACACACACACACACCGACAACACACACACACACAACACACACACACACCGACAACACACACACACACACACACACACCGACAACACACACACACACACACCGACAACACACACACACACCGACAACACACACACACACACCACCGACAACACACACACACACACACCGACAACACACACACACACACCGACAACACACACACACACACACACACACCGACAACACACACACACACACACCGACAACACACACACACACACACCGACAACACACACACACAACACACACACACACCGACAACACACACACACACCGACAACACACACACACACACCGACAACACACACACACACCGACAACACACACACACACGCACCGACAACACACACACACCGACAACACACACACACACACACACCGACAACACACACACACACACACCGACAACACACACACACCGACAACACACACACACACACCGACAACACACACACACCGACAACACACACACACACACACACACCGACAACACACACACACACACACACCGACAACACACACACACACCGACAACACACACACACACACACACCGACAACACACACCACACACACACCGACAACACACACACACACACACACACACACACACACCGACAACACACACACACACACCGACAACACACACACACACACACCGACAACACACACACACACACACCGACAACACACACACACACACACACACCAACAACACACACACACACACCGACAACACACACACACACACACCGACAACACACACACACACTGACAACACACACACACACCTACCACACACACACACACACACAACGACAACACACACACACCGACAATACACACACACACACACACACACACCGACAACACACACACACACACACCGACAACACACACACACACACACACACACACACACACCGACAACACACACACACACACCGACAACACACACACACACACCGACAACACACACACACACACACACCGACAACACACCGACAACACACACACACCAACAACACACACACACACACACACACACCGACAACACACACACACACACCGACAACACACACACACACACACACACACCGACAACACACACACACACAACACACACACACACACCGACAACACACACACACACACACACACACCGACAACACACACACACACACACCGACAACACACACACACACCGACAACACACACACACACACACACACCGACAACACACACACACACCGACAACACACACACACACAACACACACACACACTACAACACAAACACACACACAACGACAACACACACACACCGACAACACACACACACACACACGACAACACACACACACACACACCGACAACACACACACATACACACACACCGACAACACACACACACACACACACCGACAACACACACACACACACACACACACACCGACAACATACACACACACCGACAACACACACACACACAACACACACACACACGACAACACACACACACACACACCGACAACACACACACACACACCGACAACACACCGACAACACACACACACCGACAACACACCGACAACACACACACACCGACAACACACACACACACACACCGACAACACACACACACACACCGACAACACACACACACACACCGACAACACACACACACACACACCGACAACACACACACACACACACCGACAACACACACAAACACAACACACACACACACCGACAACACACACACACACACCGACAACACACACACACACACACCGACAACACACACACACACACACCGACAACACACACACACACACACCACCGACAACACACACACACACACACACCGACAACACACACACACACCGACAACACACACACACACACACACCGACAACACACACACACACACACACCGACAACACACACACACACACACCGACAACACACACACACACAACACACACACATCGACAACACACACACACACACACACCGACAACACACACACACACACACACCGACAACACACACACACACACACCGACAACACACACACACACAACACACACACACCGACAACACACACACACACACACACACACACACCGACAACACACACACACACACACCGACAACACACACACACACACACCGACAACACACACACACACACACACACACACCGACAACACACACACACACCGACAACACACACACACACACACACCGACAACACACACACACACAACACACACACACGACAACACACACACACACACACCGACAACACACACACACACACCGACAACACACACACACACACACACACACCGACAACACACACACACACACCGACAACACACACACACACACACACACACACCGACAACACACACACACACACCGACAACACACACACACACACGACAACACACACACACACACACCGACAACACACACACATACACACACACCGACAACACACACACACACACACACCGACAACACACACACACACACACACACACACCGACAACACACACACACACCGACAACACACACACACACAACACACACACACACGACAACACACACACACACACACCGACAACACACACACACACACCGACAACACACCGACAACACACACACACCGACAACACACCGACAACACACACACACCGACAACACACACACACACACACCGACAACACACACACACACACCGACAACACACACACACACACACCGACAACACACACACACACACACCGACAACACACACACACACACACCGACAACACACACAAACACAACACACACACACACCGACAACACACACACACACACCGACAACACACACACACACACACCGACAACACACACACACACACACCGACAACACACACACACACACACCACCGACAACACACACACACACACACCGACAACACACACACACACCGACAACACACACACACACACACACCGACAACACACACACACACACACACCGACAACACACACACACACACACCGACAACACACACACACACAACACACACACATCGACAACACACACACACACACACACCGACAACACACACACACACACACACCGACAACACACACACACACACACCGACAACACACACACACACAACACACACACACCGACAACACACACACACACACACACACACACACCGACAACACACACACACACACACCGACAACACACACACACACACACCGACAACACACACACACACACACACACACACCGACAACACACACACACACCGACAACACACACACACACACACACCGACAACACACACACACACAACACACACACACGACAACACACACACACACACACCGACAACACACACACACACACCGACAACACACACACACACACACACACACCGACAACACACACACACACACCGACAACACACACACACACACACACACACACCGACAACACACACACACACACCGACAACACACACACACACCGACAACACACACACACACACACACCGACAACACACACACACACACCGACAACACACACACACACACACACCGACAACACACCGACAACACACACACACCGACAACACACCGACAACACACACACACCGACAACACACACACACACACACACACACCGACAACACACACACACACACCGACAACACACACACACACACACACCGACAACACACACACACACCGACAACACACACACACACACACCGACAACACACACAAACACAACACACACACACACCGACAACACACACACACACACCGACAAAACACACACACACACCGACAACACACACACACACACACCGACAACACACACACACACACCACCGACAACACGCACACACACACACCGACAACACACACACACACACCGACAACACACACACACACACACACACACACACACACACACCGACAACACACACACACACACACCGACAACAAACACACACCGACAACACACACACACACAACACACACACACACCGACAACACACACACACACACACCGACAACACACACACACACACCGACAACACACACACACACACACACCGACAACACACACACACACACACCGACAACACACACACACACAACACACACACACACACCGACAACACACACACACACACACACACCGACAACACACACACACACACACCGACAACACACACACACACACACCGATAACACACACACACAAACACACACACCGACAACACACACACACACACACCGACAACACACACACACACACACCGACAACACACACACACACAACACACACACACACGACAACACACACACACACACATACACCGACAACACACACACACACACCGACAACACACACACACACACACACACACACACACCGACAACACACACACACACCGACAACACACACACACACACACACACACACCGACAACACACACACACACACCGACAACACACACACACACCGACAACACACACACACACACACCGACAACACATAAACACACACACACCGACAACACACACACACACACACTGACAAGACACACACACACACACTGACAACACACACACACACACACACCGACAACACACACACACACCGACAACACACACACACACACCGACAACACACACACACACACACACACACACACCCGACAACACACACACACACACACCGACAACACACACACACCGACAACACACACACACACACCGACAACACACACACACACACACACACCAGCAACACACTCACACACACCGACAACACACACACACACACACCGACAACACACACACACACACACCGACAACACAGACACACACACACACCGACAACACACACACACACACCGACAACACACACACACACACTGACAACACACACACACACACCGACAACACAAACACACACACACACCGACAACACACACACACACCGACAACACACACACACACAGAAAACACACACACACACACACACCGACAACACACACACACACACACACCGACAACACAGACACACGCACACACCGACAACACACACACACACACACCGACAACACACACACACACCGACAACAAACACACACACACCGACAACACACACACACACACACCGACAACACACACACACACCGACAACACACACAAACACACACACACACCAACAACACAAACACACACACCGACAACACACACACACACACCGACAACACACACACACACCGACAACACACACACACACACACCGACAACACACACACACACCTACCACACACACACACACACACACAACGACAACACACACACACCGACAAGACACACACACACACACACACCGACAACACACACACACACACCGACAACACACACACACACACAACACACACACACACCGACAACACACACACACACACACACCGACAACACACACACACACACCGACAACACACACACACACCGACAACACACACACACCCGCACCGACAACACACACACACCGACAACACACACACACACACACACCGACAACACACACACACACACACCGACAACACACACACACACACCGACAACACACACACACACACCTACAACACACACACACCGACAACACACACACACACACACCGACAACACACACACACACACACACACACCGACAACACACACACACACCGACAACACACACACACACACACCGACAACACACACTCACACACACACCGACAACACACACACACACACACACACACACACACCGACAACACACACACACACACCGACAACACACACACACACCGACAACACACACACACCGCCAACACACACACACCAACAACACACACACACACACCGACAACACACACACACACACACCGACAACACACACACACACTGACAACACACACACACACACCGACAACACACACACACACCTACCACACACACACACACACAACGACAACACACACACACCGACAATACACACACACACACACACACCGACAACACACACACACACACACCGACAACACACACACACACACAACACACACACACACCGACAACACACACACACACACACACCGACAACACACACACACACACCGACAACACACACACACACACACACCGACAACACACCGACAACACACACACACCGACAACACACACACACACACACACACACCGACAACACACACACACACACCGACAACACACACACACACACACACCGACAACACACACACACACACACCGACAACACACACACACACACCGACAACACACACACACACAACACACACACACACCGACAACACACACACACACACACACACCGACAACACACACACACACACACACACACCGACAACACACACACACACCGACAACACACACACACACACACACCGACAACACACACTCACACACACACCGACAACACACACACACACACACACACACACACACACCGACAACACACACACACACACCGACAACACACACACACACACACCGACAACACACACACACACACACCGACAACACACACACACACTGACAACACACACACACACACCGACAACACACACACACACCTACCACACACACACACACACAACGACAACACACACACACCGACAATACACACACACACACACACACACCGACAACACACACACACACACACCGACAACACACACACACACACACCGACAACACACACACACACACCGACAACACACACACACACAACACACACACACACCGACAACACACACACACACACACACACCGACAACACACACACACACACACACACACCGACAACACACACACACACCGACAACACACACACACACACACACCGACAACACACACTCACACACACACCGACAACACACACACACACACACACACACACACACACCGACAACACACACACACACACCGACAACACACACACACACACACCGACAACACACACACACACACACCGACAACACACACACACACTGACAACACACACACACACACCGACACACACACACACACCTACCACACACACACACACACAACGACAACACACACACACCGACAATACACACACACACACACACACACCGACAACACACACACACACACACCGACAACACACACACACACACAACACACACACACACCGACAACACACACACACACACACACCGACAACACACACACACACACCGACAACACACACACACACACACACCGACAACACACCGACAACACACACACACCGACAACACACACACACACACACACACACCGACAACACACACACACACACCGACAACACACACACACACACACACCGACAACACACACACACACACACCGACAACACACACACACACACCGACAACACACACACACACAACACACACACACACCGACAACACACACACACACACACACACCGACAACACACACACACACACACCGACAACACACACACACACCGACAACACACACACACACACCACCGACAACACACACACACACACACCGACAACACACACACACACACCGACAACACACACACACACACACACACACCGACAACACACACACACACACACCGACAACACACACACACACACACCGACAACACACACACACAACACACACACACACCGACAACACACACACACACACACCGACAACACACACACACACACCGACAACACACACACACACCGACAACACACACACACACGCACCGACAACACACACACACCGACAACACACACACACACACACACACGACACCACACACACACACACACACACACCGACAACACACACACACCGACAACACACACACACACACACACACCGACAACACACACACACACACACACACACCGACAACACACACACACACCGACAACACACACACACACACACACCGACAACACACACTCACACACACACCGACAACACACACACACACACACACACACACACACCGACAACACACACACACACACCGACAACACACACACACACACACCGACAACACACACACACACACACCGACAACACACACACACACACACACACCAACAACACACACACACACACCGACAACACACACACACACACACCGACAACACACACACACACTGACAACACACACACACACCTACCACACACACACACACACACAACGACAACACACACACACCGACAATACACACACACACACACACACACACCGACAACACACACACACACACACCGACAACACACACAACACACACACACACACCGACAACACACACACACACACCGACAACACACACACACACACCGACAACACACACACACACACACACCGACAACACACCGACAACACACACACACCAACAACACACACACACACACACACACACCGACAACACACACACACACACCGACAACACACACACACACACACACACCGACAACACACACACACACAACACACACACACACACCGACAACACACACACACACACACACACACACCGACAACACACACACACACACACCGACAACACACACACACACACGACAACACACACACACACACACACACCGACAACACACACACACACCGACAACACACACACACACAACACACACACACACTACAACACAAACACACACACAACGACAACACACACACACACACCGACAACACACACACACACACGACAACACACACACACACACACACCGACAACACACACACATACACACACACCGACAACACACACACACACACACACCGACAACACACACACACACACACACACACACCGACAACACACACACACACCGACAACACACACACACACAACACACACACACACGACAACACACACACACACACACCGACAACACACACACACACACCGACAACACACACACACACACAAACACACACACCGACAACACACACACACACACCGACAACACACACACACACCGACAACACACACACACACACACACCGACAACACATAAACACTCACACACCGACAACACACACACACACACACACTGACAAGACACACACACACACACTGACAACACACACACACACACACACCGACAACACACACACACACCGACAACACACACACACACACCGACAACACACACACACACACACACACACACACACACACACCGACAACACACACACACACACACCGACAACACACACACACACACACACCGACAACACACACACACACACTGACAACACACACACACACACACACACCGACAACACACACACACACACACCGACAACACACACACACCGACAACACACACACACACACCGACAACACACACACACACACACACCAGCAACACACTCACACACACCGACAACACACACACACACACACCGACAACACACACACACACACACCGACAACACAGACACACACACACACCGACAACACACACACACACACACACCGACAACACACACACACACACTGACAACACACACACACACACCGACAACACACACACACACACACACCGACAACACACACACACACCGACAACACACACACACACACACACTGACAACACACACACACACACCGACAACACACACACACACACCGACAACACACACACACACCGACAACACACACACACCGACAACACACACACACACCGACAACACACACACACACACACACCGACAACACACACACACACACCGACAACACACACACGCACCGACAACACACACACACCGACAACACACACACACACACCGACAACACACACACACACACCGACAACACTCACACACCGACAACACACACACACACACACTGACAAGACACACACACACACACTGACAACACACACACACACACACACCGACAACACACACACACACCGACAACACACACACACACACCGACAACACACACACACACACACACACACACACACACCGACAACACACACACACACACACCGACAACACACACACACACACACCGACAACACACACACACACACACTGACAACACACACACACACACACACACCGACAACACACACACACACACACCGACAACACACACACACCGACAACACACACACACACACCGACAACACACACACACACACACACCAGCAACACACTCACACACACCGACAACACACACACACACACACCGACAACACACACACACACACACCGACAACACAGACACACACACACACCGACAACACACACACACACACACACTGACAACACACACACACACACCGACAACACACACACACACACACACCGACAACACACACACACACACACCGACAACACACACACACACACACACTGACAACACACACACCGACAACACACACACACACACCGACAACACACACACACACACCGACAACACACACACACCGACAACACACACACACACACACCGACAACACACACACACACACACACCGACAACACACACACACACACCGACAACACACACACGCACCGACAACACACACACACCGACAACACACACACACACACACACCGACAACACACACACACACACACACCGACAACACACACACACACACACACACACCGACAACACACACACACACACACCGACAACACACACACACACACACCGACAACACACACACACACACACACACACCAACAACACACACACACACCGACAACACACACACACACAACACACACACACACCGACAACACACACACACACACACACACCGACAACACACACACACACACCGACAACACACACACACACACACCGACAACACACACACACACACAGACAACACACACACACACACCGACAACACACACACACACACACCGACAACACACACACACACACACCGACAACACACACACTAACAACACACACACACACACACCGACAACACACACACACACACACACACACACACCGACAACACGCACACACACACCGACAATACACACACACACACCGACAACACACACACACACACACCGACAACACACACACACACACACGACAACACACACACACACACACCGACAACACACACACACACCAACAACACACACACACACACCGACAACACACACACACACAACACACACACACACCGACAACACACACACACACACACACACACCGACAACACACACACACACCGACAACACACACACACACACACACACACACACACACCGACAACACACACACACACACCGACAACACACACACACACACACACACACACACACACACCGACAACACACACACACACACCGACAACACACACACACACCGACAACACACACACACACACACACCGACAACACATAAACACACACACACCGACAACACACACACACACACACTGACAAGACACACACACACACACACTGACAACACACACACACACACACACCGACAACACACACACACACCGACAAAACACACACACACACTGACAACACACACACACACACACACACACCGACAACACACACACACACACACCGACAACACACACACACACACACCGACAACACACACACACACACACTGACAACACACACACACACACACACACCGACAACACACACACACACACACCGACAACACACACACACACACACCGACAACACACACACACCGACAACACACACACACACACACACCAGCAACACACTCACACACACCGACAACACACACACACACACACCGACAACACAGACACACACACACACCGACAACACACACACACACACACACACACACCGACAACACACACACACACACTGACAACACACACACACACACCGACAACACACACACACACACACACCGACAACACACACACACACCGACAACACACACACACACAGACAACACACACACACACACACCGACAACACACACACACACACACCGACAACACAGACACACACACACACCGACAACACACACACACACACACACACCGACAACACACACACACACCGACAACACACACACACCGACAACACACACACACACACACCGACAACACACACACACACCGACAACACACACACACACACACACACCAACAACACACACACACACACCGACAACACACACACACACACACCGACAACACACACACACACCGACAACACACACACACACACACCGACAACACACACACACACCTACCACACACACACACACACACAACGACAACACACACACACCGACAAGACACACACACACACACACCGACAACACACACACACACCGACAACACACACACACACACAACACACACACACACCGACAACACACACACACACACACCGACAACACACACACACACACCGACAACACACACACACACACACCGACCACACACACACACACACAACACACACACACACCGACAACACACACACACACACGCACCGACAACACACACACACCGACAACACACACACACACACACCGACAACACACACACACACACCGACAACACACACACACACCGACCACAACACACACACACACACACCGACAACACACACACACACACCGACAACACACACACACACACACCGACCACACACACACACACACAACACACACACACACCGACAACACACACACACACACGCACCGACAACACACACACACCGACAACACACACACACACACACCGACAACACACACACACACACCGACAACACACACACACACCGACAACACACACACACCGACAACACACACACACACACACCGACAACACACACACACACAACACACACACACACCGACAACACACACACACACACACACACACACACACACCGACATCACACACACACACCGACAACACACACACACCGACAACACACACACACACACCGACAACACACACACACACACACACCGACAACACACACACACACACCGACAACACACACACACACACAACACACACACACACACAGCGACAACACACACACACACACACACACACACCGACAACACACACACACACACCGACAACACACACACACACACCGACAACACACACACACACACACACCGACAACACACACACACACACCACACACACACACAGACAACACACACACACACACACACCGACAACACACACACACACCGACAACACAGACACACACACACACCGACAACACACACACACACACACCGACAACACACACACACACCGACAACACACACACACACACCGACAACACACACACACACACACCGACAACACACACACACACCGACACACACACACACACACACACACACACACACACACCAACAACACACACACACACCGACAACACACACACACACACACCGACAACACACACACCGACAACACACACACACACACACCGACAACACACACACACACCTACCACACACACACACACACAACGACAACACACACACACCGACAAGACACACACACACACACACAGACAACACACACACACACACACCGACAACACACACACACACACACAACACACACACACACCGACAACACACACACACACACACACCGACAACACACACACACACACCGACAACACACACACACACCGACAACACACACACACACGCACCGACAACACACACACACCGACAACACACACACACACACACAGACAACACACACACACACACCGACAACACACACACACACCGACAACACACACACACCGACAACACACACACACCGACAACACACACACACACAACACACACACACACCGACAACACACACACACACACACACACACACACACACACCGACATCACACACACACACACACCGACAACACACACACCGACAACACACACACACACACCGACAACACACACACACACACACACACACCGACAACACACACACACACACCGACAACACACACACACACAACACACACACACACACAGCGACAACACACACACACACACACACCGACAACACACACACACACACACCGACAACACACACACACACACCGACAACACACACACACACACACCGACAACACACACACACACAACACACACACACACACCGACAACACACACACACAAACACACCGACAACACACACACACACACACACCGACAACACACACACACACACACACCGACAACACACACACACACACACCGACAACACACACACACCGACAACACACACACACACACACCGACAACACACACACACACACACACCGACAACACACACACACACACACCGACAACACACACACACACACACACCGACAACACACACACACACACACACACCGACAACACACACACACACGCACCGACAACACACACACACCGACAACACACACACACTCACCGACAACACACACACACACACACACACACCGACAACACACACACACACACACACCGACAACACACACACACCGACAACACACACACACACACACACCGACAACACACACACACACACACACCAACAACACACACACACACACACCGACAACACACACACACACAACACACACACACACCGACAACACACACACACACACACACACACCCACAACACACACACACACACACCGACAACACACACACACACACACCGACAACACACACACACCGACAACACACACACACACAACACACACGCACACCGACAACACACACACACACACACACACACACACACACACCGACATCACACACACACACACACCGACAACACACACACCGACAACACACACACACACACCGACAACACACACACACACACACACACACCGACAACACACACACACACACCGACAACACACACACACACAACACACACACACACACAGCGACAACACACACACACACACACACCGACAACACACACACACACACACCGACAACACACACACACACACCGACAACACACACACACACACACCGACAACACACACACACACAACACACACACACACACCGACAACACACACACACAAACACACCGACAACACACACACACACACACACCGACAACACACACACACACACACACCGACAACACACACACACACACACCGACAACACACACACACCGACAACACACACACACACACACCGACAACACACACACACACACACACCGACAACACACACACACACACACCGACAACACACACACACACACACACCGACAACACACACACACACACACACACCGACAACACACACACACACGCACCGACAACACACACACACCGACAACACACACACACTCACCGACAACACACACACACACACACACACACCGACAACACACACACACACACACACCGACAACACACACACACACACACCGACAACACACACACACACACACACCGACAACACACACACACACACACACCAACAACACACACACACACACACCGACAACACACACACACACAACACACACACACACCGACAACACACACACACACACACACACACACCCACAACACACACACACACACACCGACAACACACACACACACACACCGACAACACACACACACACACACAGACAACACACACACACACCGACAACACACACACACACACACCGACAACACACACACACACAACACACACACACACCGACAACACACACACACACACACCGACAACACACACACACACCGACAACACACACTCACACACACACACACCGACAACACACACACACACACACACACACACACACACACACCGACAACACACACACACACACACCGACAACACACACACACACACCGACAACACACACACACACACACCGACAACACACACACACACCGACAACACACACACACACACACACACCAACAACACACACACACCGACAACACACACACACACACCGACAACACACACACAAACCGACAACACACACACACACACACCGACAACACACACACACACCTACCACACACACACAGACACAACGACAACACACACACACCGACAAGACACACACACACACACACCGACAACACACACACACACACCGACAACACACACACACACACAACACACAAACACACCGACAACACACACACACACACACACCGACAACACACACACACACACCGACAACACACACACACACACACCGACAACACACCGACAACACACACACACCGACAACACACACACACCGACAACACACACACACACACACACACACACCGACAACACAGACACACACACCGACAACACACACACACACACACACCGACAACACACACACACACACACCGACAACACACACACACACAACACACACACACACACCGACAACACACACACACACACACACACACACACCGACAACACACACACACACACACCGACAACACACACACACACACACACCGACAACACACACACACACACACACACACCGACAACACACACACACACACACCGACAACACACACACACACACACCGACAACACACACACACACAACACACACACACACGACAACACACACACACACCGACAACACACACACACACACCGACAACACACACACACACACACACACACACACCGACAACACACACACACACCGACAACACACACACACACACCGACAACACACACACACACACCGACAACACACACACACACACCGACAACACACACACACACCGACAACACACACACACACACACACCGACAACACATAAACACACACACACCGACAACACACACACACACACACTGACAAGACACCCACACACACACTGACAACACACACACACACACCGACAACACACACACACACCGACAACACACACACACACACCGACAACACACACACACACACACACACACACACCGACAACAGACACACACACACACCGACAACACACACACACACACACCGACAACACACACACACACACACTGACAACACACACACACACACACACCGACAACACACACACACACACCGACAACACACACACACACACCGACAACACACACACACACACCGACAACACACACACACACACACACCAGCAACACACTCACACACACCGACAACACACACACACACACACCGACAACACACACACACACACCGACAACACAGACACACACACACACCGACAACACACACACACACACACACCGACAACACACACACACACACTGACAACACACACACACAAACCGACAACACACACACACACACACACAGACAACACACACACACACCGACAACACACACACACACAGACAACACACACACACACACACACCGACAACACACACACACACACACCGA
>NW_027675646.1:42500-57500 GCF_965601325.2 Salmo salar | reverse complement strand
GTGTGTGTTGTCGGTGTGTGTGTGTGTGTGTTGTCGGTGTGTGTGTGTGTGTTGTCGGTGTGTGTGTGTGTGTGTTGTCGGTGTGTGTGTGTTGTCGGTGTGTGTGTGTGTGTGTTGTCGGTGTGTGTGTGTGTGTTGTCGGTGTGTGTGTGTGTGTGTTGTCGGTGTGTGTGTGTTGTCGGTGTGTGTGTGTGTGTTGTCGGTGTGTGTGTGTGTTGTCGGTGTGTGTGTGTGTTGTCGGTGTGTGTGTGTGTTGTGTGTGTGTGTGTTGTCGGTGTGTGTGTGTGTGTTGTCGATGTGTGTGTGTGTGTTGTCGGTGTGTGTGTGTGTGTGTTGTCGGTGTCTGTGTGTGTGTTGTCGGTGTGTGTGTGTGTGTTGTCGGTGTGTGTGTTTGTGTGTGTTGCCGGTGTGTGTGTGTTGTCGGTGTGTGTGTGTGTGTGTTGTCGGTGTGTGTGTGTGTGTTGTCGGTGTGTGTGTGTGTGTGTGTGTGTTGTCGGTGTGTGTGTGTGTGTTGTCGGTGTGTGTGTGTGTGTTGTCGGTGTGTGTGTGTGTGTGTTGTGGTGTGTGTGTGTGTGTTGTTGGTGTGTGTGTGTGTGTTGTCGGTGTTTGTGTGTGTGTGTTGTCGGTGTGTGTGTGTGTGTGTGTGTGTGTGTGTTGTCGGTGTGTGTGTGTTGTCGGTGTGTGTGTGTTGTCGGTGTGTGTGTGTGTGTTGTCGGTGTGTGTGTGTGTGTTGTCGGTGTGTGTGTGTGTTGTCGGTGTGTGTGTGTGTTGTGTGTGTGTGTGTTGTCGGTGTGTGTGTGTGTGTTGTCGGTGTGTGTGTGTGTTGTCGGTGTGTGTGTGTGTGTGTTGTCGGTGTCTGTGTGTGTGTTGTCGGTGTGTGTGTGTGTGTTGTCGGTGTGTGTGTGTGTGTGTTGTCGGTGTGTGTGTGTGTGGTGTTGGTGTGTGTGTGTGTGTTGTCGGTGTTTGTGTGTGTTTGTTGTCGGTGTGTGTGTGTGTGTGTGTGTGTGTGTGTTGTCGCTGTGTGTGTGTGTGTTGTCGGTGTGTGTGTGTGTGTTGGCGGTGTGTGTGTGTGTGTTGGCGGTGTGTATGTGTGTGTGTTGTCAGTGTGTGTGTGTGTGTGTTGTCGGTGTGTGTGTGTTTATGTGTTGTCAGTGTGTGTGTGTGTGTGTTGTCGGTCTGTGTGTGTGTGTGTTGTCGGTGTGTGTGTGTGTTGTCGGTGTGTGTGTGTGTGTTGTCGGTGTGTGTGTGTGTGTGTTGTCGGTGTGTATGTGTGTGTGTTGTCAGTGTGTGTGTGTGTGTGTGTTGTCGGTGTGTGTGTGTGTGTTGTCGGTGTGTGTGTGTGTGTGTTGTCGGTGTGTGTGTGTGTGTGTTGTCGGTGTGTGTGTGTTGTCGGTGTGTGTGTGTGTGTTGTCGGTGTGTGTGTGTGTGTGTTGTCGGTTTGTGTGTGTGTGTGTGTGTTGTCGGTGTGTGTGTGTTGTCGCGGTGTGTGTTTGTTGTCGGTGTGTGTGTGTGTGTTGTGTGTGTGTGTTGTCGGTGTGTGTGTGTGTGTGTGTTGCCGGTGTGTGTGTGTTGTCGGTGTGTGTGTGTGTGTGTTGTCGGTGTGTGTGTGTGTGTTGTCGGTGTGTGTGTGTGTGTGTTGTCGGTGTGTGTGTGTTGTCGGTGTGTGTGTGTGTGTGTTGTCGGTGTGTGTGTGTGTGTGTTGTCGGTGTGTGTGTGTGTTGTGTGTGTGTGTGTTGTCGGTGTGTGTGTGTGTGTTGTCGATGTGTGTGTGTGTGTTGTCGGTGTGTGTGTGTGTGTGTTGTCGGTGTCTGTGTGTGTGTTGTCGGTGTGTGTGTGTGTGTTGTCGGTGTGTGTGTTTGTGTGTGTTGCCGGTGTGTGTGTGTTGTCGGTGTGTGTGTGTGTGTGTTGTCGGTGTGTGTGTGTGTGTGTTGTCGGTGTGTGTGTGTGTGTTGTCGGTGTGTGTGTGTGTGTTGTCGGTGTGTGTGTGTGTGTGTTGTCGGTGTGTGTGTGTGTGTTGTTGGTGTGTGTGTGTGTGTTGTCGGTGTTTGTGTGTGTGTGTTGTCGGTGTGTGTGTGTGTGTGTGTGTGTGTGTGTGTTGTCGGTGTGTGTGTGTGTGTTGTCGGTGTGTGTGTTTTGTCGGTGTGTGTGTGTGTGTTGTCGGTGTGTGTGTGTGTGTTGTCGGTGTGTGTGTGTGTTGTCGGTGTGTGTGTGTGTTGTGTGTGTGTGTGTTGTCGGTGTGTGTGTGTGTGTTGTCGGTGTGTGTGTGTGTTGTCGGTGTGTGTGTGTGTGTGTTGTCGGTGTCTGTGTGTGTGTTGTCGGTGTGTGTGTGTGTTGTCGGTGTGTGTGTGTGTGTGTGTTGTCGGTGTGTGTGTGTGTGTTGTCGGTGTGTGTTTGTGTGTTGTCGGTGTGTGTGTGTGTGTGTGTGTTGTCGGTGTGTGTGTGTGTGTGTGTGTTGTGTGTGTGTGTGTGTTGTCGGTGTGTGTGTGTGTGTGTTGTCAGTGTGTGTGTGTGTGTGTTGTCGGTGTGTGTGTGTGTGTTGTCGGTGTGTGTGTGTGTGTTGTCGGTGTGTGTGTTTGTGTGTGTTGCCGGTGTGTGTGTGTTGTCGGTGTGTGTGTGTGTGTGTTGTCGGTGTGTGTGTGTGTGTTGTCGGTGTGTGTGTGTGTGTGTGTGTGTTGTCGGTGTGTGTGTGTGTGTTGTCGGTGTGTGTGTGTGTGTGTTGTCGGTGTGTGTGTGTGTGTTGTTGGTGTGTGTGTGTGTGTTGTCGGTGTTTGTGTGTGTTTGTTGTCGGTGTGTGTGTGTGTGTGTGTGTGTGTGTTGTCGGTGTGTGTGTGTGTGTTGTCGGTGTGTGTGTGTGTGTTGGCGGTGTGTGTGTGTGTGTTGTCGGTGTGTATGTGTGTGTGTTGTCAGTGTGTGTGTGTGTGTGTTGTCGGTGTGTGTGTGTTTATGTGTTGTCAGTGTGTGTGTGTGTGTGTTGTCGGTCTGTGTGTGTGTGTGTTGTCGGTGTGTGTGTGTGTTGTCGGTCTGTGTGTGTGTGTTGTCGGTGTGTGTGTGTGTGTGTTGTCGGTGTGTATGTGTGTGTGTTGTCAGTGTGTGTGTGTGTGTGTGTTGTCGGTGTGTGTGTGTGTGTTGTCGGTGTGTGTGTGTGTGTGTGTTGTCGGTGTGTATGTGTGTGTGTTGTCAGTGTGTGTGTGTGTGTGTGTTGTCAGTGTGTGTGTGTTTATGTTTTGTCGGTGTGTGTGTGTGTGTGTTGTCGGTGTGTGTGTGTGTGTGTGTTGTCGGTGTGTGTGTGTGTTGTCGGTGTGTGTGTGTGTGTTGTCGGTGTGTGTGTGTGTGTGTTGTCGGTTTGTGTGTGTGTGTGTGTGTTGTCGGTGTGTGTGTGTGTGTTGTCGGTGTGTGTGTGTGTTGTCGGTGTGTGTGTGTGTGTTGTGTGTGTTTGTTGTCGGTGTGTGTGTGTGTGTGTTGTCGGTGTGTGTGTGTGTGTTGTCGGTGTGTGTGTGTGTGTTGTCGGTGTGTGTGTGTGTGTGTGTGTGTTGTCTGTGTGTGTGTGTGTGTTGTCGGTGTGTGTGTGTGTGTTGTCGGTGTGTGTGTGTGTGTGTTGTCAGTGTGTGTGTGTGTGTGTTGTTGGTGTGTGTGTGTGTGTTGTCGGTGTTTGTGTGTGTGTGTTGTCGGTGTGTGTGTGTGTGTGTGTGTGTGTGTGTTGTCGGTGTGTGTGTGTGTGTTGTCGGTGTGTGTGTGTGTGTTGGCGGTGTGTGTGTGTGTGTTGTCGGTGTGTATGTGTGTGTGTTGTCAGTGTGTGTGTGTGTGTGTTGTCGGTGTGTGTGTGTTTATGTGTTGTCAGTGTGTGTGTGTGTGTGTTGTCGTTGTGTGTGTGTGTGTGTTGTCGGTGTGTGTGTGTGTTGTCGGTGTGTGTGTGTGTTGTCGGTGTGTGTGTGTGTTGTCGGTGTGTATGTGTGTGTGTTGTCAGTGTGTGTGTGTGTGTGTGTTGTCGGTGTGTGTGTGTGTGTTGTCGGTGTGTGTGTGTGTTGTCGGTGTGTATGTGTGTGTGTTGTCAGTGTGTGTGTGTGTGTGTGTTGTCAGTGTGTGTGTGTTTATGTTTTGTCGGTGTGTGTGTGTGTGTGTTGTCGGTGTGTGTGTGTGTGTGTGTTGTCGGTGTGTGTGTGTGTTGTCGGTGTGTGTGTGTGTGTTGTCGGTGTGTGTGTGTGTGTGTTGTCGGTTTGTGTGTGTGTGTGTGTGTTGTCGGTGTGTGTGTGTGTGTTGTCGGTGTGTGTGTGTGTTGTCGGTGTGTGTGTGTGTGTTGTGTGTGTTTGTTGTCGGTGTGTGTGTGTGTGTTGTCGGTGTGTGTGTGTGTGTTGTCGGTGTGTGTGTGTGTGTGTGTTGTCGGTGTGTGTGTGTGTGTTGTGTGTGTGTGTGTTGTCGGTGTGTGTGTGTGTGTTGTCGATGTGTGTGTGTGTGTGTTGTCGGTGTGTGTGTGTGTGTCTTGTGTGTGTGTGTGTTGTCGGTGTGTGTGTGTGTGTTGTTGGTGTGTGTGTGTGTGTTTTGTGTGTGTGTGTGTTGTCGGTGTGTGTGTGTGTGTGTTGTCGGTGTGTGTGTGTGTGTGTTGTCGGTGTGTGTGTGTGTGTGTTGTCGGTGTGTGTGTGTGTGTTGTCGGTGTGTGTGTGTGTTGTCGGTGTGTGTGTGTGTGTGTGTTGTCGGTGTCTGTGTGTGTGTTGTCGGTGTGTGTGTGTGTTGTCGGTGTGTGTGTGTGTGTTGTCGGTGTGTGTGTGTGTGTTGTCGGTGTGTGTTTGTGTGTTGTCGGTGTGTGTGTGTGTTGTCGTGTGTGTGTGTGTGTTGTGTGTGTGTGTGTGTTGTCGGTGTGTGTGTGTGTGTTGTCAGTGTGTGTGTGTGTGTTGTCGGTGTGTGTGTGTGTGTTGTCGGTGTGTGTGTGTGTGTGTTGTCGGTGTGTGTGTGTGTGTGTGTGTTGTCGGTGTGTGTGTGTGTGTTGCCGGTGTGTGTGTGTGTGTGTGTGTTGTCGTTGTGTGTGTGTGTGTGTTGTCGGTGTGTGTGTGTGTGTTGTCGGTGTGTGTGTGTGTGTGTTGTCGGTGTGTGTGTGTGTGTTGTTGGTGTGTGTGTGTGTGTTGTCGGTGTTTGTGTGTGTGTGTTGTCGGTGTGTGTGTGTGTGTGTGTGTGTGTGTGTTGTCGGTGTGTGTGTGTGTGTTGTCGGTGTGTGTGTGTTGTCGGTGTGTGTGTGTGTGTTGTCGGTGTGTGTGTGTGTGTTGTCGGTGTGTGTGTGTGTTGTCGGTGTGTGTGTGTGTTGTGTGTGTGTGTGTTGTCGGTGTGTGTGTGTGTGTTGTCGGTGTGTGTGTGTGTTGTCGGTGTGTGTGTGTGTGTGTTGTCGGTGTCTGTGTGTGTGTTGTCGGTGTGTGTGTGTGTGTTGTCGGTGTGTGTGTGTGTGTGTTGTCGGTGTGTGTGTGTGTGTTGTTGGTGTGTGTGTGTGTTGTCGGTGTTTGTGTGTGTTTGTTGTCGGTGTTTGTGTGTGTGTGTGTGTGTTGTCGGTGTGTGTGTGTGTGTTGTCGGTGTGTGTGTGTGTGTTGGCGGTGTGTGTGTGTGTGTTGTCGGTGTGTATGTGTGTGTGTTGTCAGTGTGTGTGTGTGTGTGTTGTCGGTGTGTGTGTGTTTATGTGTTGTCAGTGTGTGTGTGTGTGTGTTGTCGGTCTGTGTGTGTGTGTGTTGTCGGTGTGTGTGTGTGTGTTGTCGGTGTGTGTGTGTGTGTTGTCGGTGTGTGTGTGTGTGTGTGTGTGTTGTCGGTGTGTGTGTGTGTGTTGTCGGTGTGTGTGTGTGTGTGTTGTCGGTGTGTGTGTGTGATTGTTGTCGGTGTGTGTGTGTGTGTGTTGTCGGTGTGTGTGTGTTGTCGGTGTGTGTGTGTTGTCGGTGTGTGTGTGTGTGTGTTGTCGGTGTTTGTGTGTGTGTGTTGTCGGTGTGTGTGTGTGTGTGTGTGTGTTGTCGGTGTGTGTGTGTGTGTGTGTGTTGTCGGTGTGTGTGTGTGTGTTGTCGATGTGTGTGTGTGTGTTGTCGGTGTGTGTGTGTGTGTGTTGTCGGTGTCTGTGTGTGTGTTGTCGGTGTGTGTGTGTGTGTTGTCGGTGTGTGTGTTTGTGTGTGTTGCCGGTGAGTGTGTGTTGTCGGTGTGTGTGTGTGTGTGTTGTCGGTGTGTGTGTGTGTGTTGTCGGTGTGTGTGTGTGTGTGTGTGTTGTCGGTGTGTGTGTGTGTGTTGTCGGTGTGTGTGTGTGTGTTGTCGGTGTGTGTGTGTGTGTGTTGTCGGTGTGTGTGTGTGTGTTGTTGGTGTGTGTGTGTGTGTTGTCGGTGTTTGTGTGTGTGTGTTGTCGGTGTGTGTGTGTGTGTGTGTGTGTGTGTGTGTTGTCGGTGTGTGTGTGTGTGTTGTCGGTGTGTGTGTGTTGTCGGTGTGTGTGTGTGTGTTGTCGGTGTGTGTGTGTGTGTTGTCGGTGTGTGTGTGTGTTGTCGGTGTGTGTGTGTGTTGTGTGTGTGTGTGTTGTCGGTGTGTGTGTGTGTGTTGTCGGTGTGTGTGTGTGTTGTCGGTGTGTGTGTGTGTGTGTTGTCGGTGTCTGTGTGTGTGTTGTCGGTGTGTGTGTGTGTGTTGTCGGTGTGTGTGTGTGTGTGTTGTCGGTGTGTGTGTGTGTGTTGTTGGTGTGTGTGTGTTGTCGGTGTTTGTGTGTGTTTGTTGTCGGTGTTTGTGTGTGTGTGTGTGTGTTGTCGGTGTGTGTGTGTGTGTTGTCGGTGTGTGTGTGTGTGTGTGTGTGTTGTCGGTGTGTGTGTGTGTGTTGTCGGTGTGTGTGTGTGTGTGTTGTCGGTGTGTGTGTGTGATTGTTGTCGGTGTGTGTGTGTGTGTGTTGTCGGTGTGTGTCTGTTGTCGGTGTGTGTGTGTTGTCGGTGTGTGTGTGTGTGTGTGTTGTCGGTGTTTGTGTGTGTGTGTTGTCGGTGTGTGTGTGTGTGTGTGTGTGTTGTCGGTGTGTGTGTGTGTGTGTGTGTTGTCGGTGTGTGTGTGTGTGTTGTCGATGTGTGTGTGTGTGTTGTCGGTGTGTGTGTGTGTGTGTTGTCGGTGTCTGTGTGTGTGTTGTCGGTGTGTGTGTGTGTGTTGTCGGTGTGTGTGTTTGTGTGTGTTGCCGGTGAGTGTGTGTTGTCGGTGTGTGTGTGTGTGTGTTGTCGGTGTGTGTGTGTGTGTTGTCGGTGTGTGTGTGTGTGTGTGTGTTGTCGGTGTGTGTGTGTGTGTTGTCGGTGTGTGTGTGTGTGTTGTCGGTGTGTGTGTGTGTGTGTTGTCGGTGTGTGTGTGTGTGTTGTTGGTGTGTGTGTGTGTGTTGTCGGTGTTTGTGTGTGTGTGTTGTCGGTGTGTGTGTGTGTGTGTGTGTGTGTGTGTTGTCGGTGTGTGTGTGTGTGTTGTCGGTGTGTGTGTGTTGTCGGTGTGTGTGTGTGTGTTGTCGGTGTGTGTGTGTGTGTTGTCGGTGTGTGTGTGTGTTGTCGGTGTGTGTGTGTGTTGTGTGTGTGTGTGTTGTCGGTGTGTGTGTGTGTGTTGTCGGTGTGTGTGTGTGTTGTCGGTGTGTGTGTGTGTGTGTTGTCGGTGTCTGTGTGTGTGTTGTCGGTGTGTGTGTGTGTGTTGTCGGTGTGTGTGTGTGTGTGTTGTCGGTGTGCGTGTGTGTGTTGTTGGTGTGTGTGTGTGTTGTCGGTGTTTGTGTGTGTTTGTTGTCGGTGTTTGTGTGTGTGTGTGTGTGTTGTCGGTGTGTGTGTGTGTGTTGTCGGTGTGTGTGTGTGTGTTGGCGGTGTGTGTGTGTGTGTTGTCGGTGTGTATGTGTGTGTGTTGTCAGTGTGTGTGTGTGTGTGTTGTCGGTGTGTGTGTGTTTATGTGTTGTCAGTGTGTGTGTGTGTGTGTTGTCGGTCTGTGTGTGTGTGTGTTGTCGGTGTGCGTGTGTGTGTTGTCGGTGTGTGTGTGTGTGTTGTCGGTGTGTGTGTGTGTGTGTTGTCGGTGTGTATGTGTGTGTGTTGTCAGTGTGTGTGTGTGTGTGTGTTGTCGGTGTGTGTGTGTGTGTTGTCGGTGTGTGTGTGTGTGTGTTGTCGGTGTGTATGTGTGTGTGTTGTCAGTGTGTGTGTGTGTGTGTGTTGTCAGTGTGTGTGTGTTTATGTTTTGTCGGTGTGTGTGTGTGTGTGTTGTCGGTGTGTGTGTGTGTGTTGTCGGTGTGTGTGTGTGTTGTCGGTGTGTGTGTGTGTGTTGTCGGTGTGTGTGTGTGTGTGTTGTCGGTTTGTGTGTGTGTGTGTGTGTTGTCGGTGTGTGTGTGTGTGTTGTCGGTGTGTGTGTGTGTTGTCGGTGTGTGTGTGTGTGTTGTGTGTGTTTGTTGTCGGTGTGTGTGTGTGTGTGTTGTCGGTTTGTGTGTGTGTGTTGTCGGTGTGTGTGTGTGTGTTGTCGGTGTGTGTGTGTGTGTGTGTGTGTTGTCGGTGTGTGTGTGTGTGTTGTCGGTGTGTGTGTGTGTGTTGTCGGTGTGTGTGTGTGTGTGTTGTCGGTTTGTGTGTGTGTGTGTGTGTTGTCGGTGTGTGTGTGTGTGTTGTCGGTGTGTGTGTGTGTTGTCGGTGTGTGTGTGTGTGTGTGTGTGTGTTTGTTGTCGGTGTGTGTGTGTGTGTGTTGTCGGTGTGTGTGTGTGTGTTGTCGGTGTGTGTGTGTGTGTGTTGTCGGTTTGTGTGTGTGTGTGTGTGTTGTCGGTGTGTGTGTGTGTGTTGTCGGTGTGTGTGTGTGTTGTCGGTGTGTGTGTGTGTGTTGTGTGTGTTTGTTGTCGGTGTGTGTGTGTGTGTTGTCGGTGTGTGTGTGTGTGTGTGTTGTCGGTGTGTGTGTGTGTGTTGTGTGTGTGTGTGTTGTCGGTGTGTGTGTGTGTGTTGTCGATGTGTGTGTGTGTGTGTTGTCGGTGTGTGTGTGTGTGTCTTGTGTGTGTGTGTGTTGTCGGTGTGTGTGTGTGTGTTGTTGGTGTGTGTGTGTGTGTTTTGTGTGTGTGTGTGTAGTCGGTGTGTGTGTGTGTGTGTTGTCGGTGTGTGTGTGTGTGTGTTGTCGGTGTGTGTGTGTGTGTGTTGTCGGTGTGTGTGTGTGTGTTGTCGGTGTGTGTGTGTGTTGTCGGTGTGTGTGTGTGTGTGTTGTCGGTGTCTGTGTGTGTGTTGTCGGTGTGTGTGTGTGTTGTCGGTGTGTGTGTGTGTGTTGTCGGTGTGTGTGTGTGTGTGTGTTGTCGGTGTGTGTTTGTGTGTTGTCGGTGTGTGTGTGTGTTGTCGGTGTGTGTGTGTGTGTTGTGTGTGTGTGTATGTTGTCGGTGTGTGTGTGTGTGTTGTCAGTGTGTGTGTGTGTGTGTGTTGTCGGTGTGTGTGTGTGTGTTGTCGGTGTGTGTGTGTGTGTGTTGTCGGTGTGTGTGTGTGTGTGTGTTGTCGGTGTGTGTGTGTGTGTTGCCGGTGTGTGTGTGTGTGTTGTCGTTGTGTGTGTGTGTGTGTTGTCGGTGTGTGTGTGTGTGTTGTCGGTGTGTGTGTGTGTGTGTGTGTGTTGTCGGTGTGTGTGTGTTGTCGGTGTGTGTGTGTGTGTGTTGTCGGTGTGTGTGTGTGATTGTTGTCGGTGTGTGTGTGTGTGTGTTGTCGGTGTGTGTGTGTTGTCGGTGTGTGTGTGTTGTCGGTGTGTGTGTGTGTGTGTTGTCGGTGTTTGTGTGTGTGTGTTGTCGGTGTGTGTGTGTGTGTGTGTTGTCGGTGTGTGTGTGTGTGTGTGTGTTGTCGGTGTGTGTGTGTGTGTTGTCGGTGTGTGTGTGTGTTGTCGGTGTGTATGTGTGTGTGTTGTCAGTGTGTGTGTGTGTGTGTTGTCGGTGTGTGTGTGTTTATGTGTTGTCAGTGTGTGTGTGTGTGTGTTGTCGGTGTGTGTGTGTGTGTGTTGTCGGTGTGTGTGTGTGTTGTCGGTGTGTGTGTGTGTGTTGTCGGTGTGTGTGTGTGTTGTCGGTTTGTGTGTGTGTGTGTGTGTTGTCGGTGTGTGTGTGTGTGTTGTCGGTGTGTGTGTGTGTTGTCGGTGTGTGTGTGTGTGTTGTGTGTGTGTGTCGGTGTGTGTGTGTTGTCGGTGTGTGTGTGTGTGTGTGTGTTGTCGGTGTGTGTGTGTGTGTTGTCGGTGTGTGTGTGTGTGTTGTCAGTGTATGTGTGTGTGTGTGTGTTGTCGGTGTGTGTGTGTGTGTGTGTGTTGTCGGTGTGTGTGTGTTGTCGGTGTGTGTGTGTGTGTTGTCGGTGTGTGTGTGTGTTGTCGGTGTGTGTGTGTGTGTGGTGTCGGTGTGTGTGTGTGTGTGTGTGTGTTGTCGGTGTGTGTGTGTGTGTTGTCGGTGTGTGTGTGTGTGTTGTCGGTGTGTGTGTGTGTGTTGTCGGTGTGTATGTGTGTGTGTTGTCAGTGTGTGTGTGTGTGTGTGTTGTCGGTGTGTGTGTGTTTATGTGTTGTCGGTGTGTGTGTGTGTGTGTTGTCAGTGTGTGTGTGTGTGTGTGTTGTCGGTGTGTGTGTGTGTGTTGTCGGTGTGTGTGTGTGTTGTTGGTTTGTGTGTGTGTGTGTGTGTTGTCGGTGTGTGTGTGTGTGTTGTCGGTGTGTGTGTGTGTGTGTTGTCGGTGTGTGTGTGTGTGTTGTATGTGTGTGTCGGTGTGTGTGTGTGTCGGTGTGTATGTGTGTGTGTGTTGTCGGTGTGTGTGTGTGTGTGTTGTCGGTGTGTGTGTGTGTGTTGTCAGTGTGTGTGTGTGTGTGTGTTGTCGGTGTGTGTGTGTGTGTGTGTGTGTGTGTGTGTGTGTTGTCGGTGTGTGTGTGTGTGTGTGTTGTCGGTGTGTGTGTGTGTGTGTTGTCGGTGTGTGTGTGTGTCGGTGTGTGTGTGTGTGTGTGTGTGTGTGTGTTGTCGGTGTGTGTGTGTGTGTTGTCGGTGTGTATGTGTGTGTGTTGTCAGTGTGTGTGTGTGTGTGTTGTCGGTGTGTGTTTATGTGTTGTCGGTGTGTGTGTGTGTAAAGTTGTCGGTGTGTGTGTGTGTGTGTGTTGTCGGTGTGTGTGTGTGTTGTCGGTGTGTGTGTGTGTGTTGTCGGTGTGTGTGTGTGTTGTTGGTTTGTGTGTGTGTGTGTGTGTTGTCGGTGTGTGTGTGTGTGTTGTCGGTGTGTGTGTGTGTGTGTTGTCGGTGTGTGTGTGTGTGTTGTATGTGTGTGTCGGTGTGTGTGTGTGTCGGTGTGTATGTGTGTGTGTGTTGTCGGTGTGTGTGTGTGTGTGTTGTCGGTGTGTGTGTGTGTGTTGTCAGTGTGTGTGTGTGTGTGTGTTGTCGGTGTGTGTGTGTGTGTGTGTGTGTGTTGTCGGTGTGTGTGTGTGTGTGTGTGTTGTCGGTGTGTGTGTGTTGTCGGTGTGTGTGTGTGTGTTGTCGGTGTGTGTGTGTGTTGTCGGTGTGTGTGTGTGTGTGGTGTCGGTGTGTGTGTGTGTGTGTGTGTGTTGTCGGTGTGTGTGTGTGTGTTGTCGGTGTGTGTGTGTGTGTTGTCGGTGTGTGTGTGTGTGTTGTCGGTGTGTATGTGTGTGTGTTGTCAGTGTGTGTGTGTGTGTGTGTTGTCGGTGTGTGTGTGTTTATGTGTTGTCGGTGTGTGTGTGTGTGTGTTGTCAGTGTGTGTGTGTGTGTGTGTTGTCGGTGTGTGTGTGTGTGTTGTCGGTGTGTGTGTGTGTTGTTGGTTTGTGTGTGTGTGTGTGTGTTGTCGGTGTGTGTGTGTGTGTTGTCGGTGTGTGTGTGTGTGTGTTGTCGGTGTGTGTGTGTGTGTTGTATGTGTGTGTCGGTGTGTGTGTGTGTCGGTGTGTATGTGTGTGTGTGTTGTCGGTGTGTGTGTGTGTGTGTTGTCGGTGTGTGTGTGTGTGTTGTCAGTGTGTGTGTGTGTGTGTGTTGTCGGTGTGTGTGTGTGTGTGTGTGTGTGTGTTGTCGGTGTGTGTGTGTGTGTGTGTTGTCGGTGTGTGTGTGTGTGTGTTGTCGGTGTGTGTGTGTGTCGGTGTGTGTGTGTGTGTGTGTGTGTGTGTGTTGTCGGTGTGTGTGTGTGTGTTGTCGGTGTGTATGTGTGTGTGTTGTCAGTGTGTGTGTGTGTGTGTTGTCGGTGTGTGTTTATGTGTTGTCGGTGTGTGTGTGTGTAAAGTTGTCGGTGTGTGTGTGTGTGTGTGTTGTCGGTGTGTGTGTGTGTTGTCGGTGTGTGTGTGTGTGTTGTCGGTGTGTGTGTGTGTTGTTGGTTTGTGTGTGTGTGTGTGTGTTGTCGGTGTGTGTGTGTGTGTTGTCGGTGTGTGTGTGTGTGTGTTGTCGGTGTGTGTGTGTGTGTTGTATGTGTGTGTCGGTGTGTGTGTGTGTCGGTGTGTATGTGTGTGTGTGTTGTCGGTGTGTGTGTGTGTGTGTTGTCGGTGTGTGTGTGTGTGTTGTCAGTGTGTGTGTGTGTGTGTGTTGTCGGTGTGTGTGTGTGTGTGTGTGTGTGTTGTCGGTGTGTGTGTGTGTGTGTGTTGTCGGTGTGTGTGTGTGTGTGTTGTCGGTGTGTGTGTGTGTCGGTGTGTGTGTGTGTGTGTGTGTGTGTGTGTTGTCGGTGTGTGTGTGTGTGTTGTCGGTGTGTATGTGTGTGTGTTGTCAGTGTGTGTGTGTGTGTGTTGTCGGTGTGTGTTTATGTGTTGTCGGTGTGTGTGTGTGTAAAGTTGTCGGTGTGTGTGTGTGTGTGTGTTGTCGGTGTGTGTGTGTGTTGTCGGTGTGTGTGTGTGTGTTGTCGGTGTGTCTGTGTGTGTGTTGTTGGTTTGTGTGTGTGTGTGTGTGTTGTCGGTGTGTGTGTGTGAGTTGTCGGTGTGTGTGTGTGTGTGTGTTGTGTGTGTGTGTCGGTGTGTGTGTGTGTCGGTGTGTGTGTGTGTGTGTGTTGTCGGTGTGTGTGTGTGTGTGTTGTCGGTGTGTGTGTGTGTGTTGTCAGTGTGTGTGTGTGTGTGTGTGTTGTCGGTGTGTGTGTGTGTGTGTGTGTGTGTTGTCGGTGTGTGTGTGTGTGTGTGTGTTGTCGGTGTGTGTGTGTGTTGTCGGTGTGTGTGTGTGTGTGTGTGTTGTCGGTGTGTGTGTGTTTTCGGTGTGTGTGTGTGTGTTGTCGGTGTGTGTGTGTGTGTGTTGTCGGTGTGTGTGTGTGTGTGTGTGTGTGTGTGTTGTCGGTGTGTGTGTGTGTGTGTTGTCGGTGTGTGTGTGTGTGTTGTCGGTGTGTGTGTTTGTTGTCGGTGTGTATGTGTGTGTGTTGTCAGTGTGTGTGTGTGTGTGTGTTGTCGGTGTGTGTGTGTGTGTTGTCGGTGTGTGTGTGTGTTGTCGGTGTGTATGTGTGTGTGTTGTCAGTGTGTGTGTGTGTGTTGTCGGTGTGTGTGTGTGTGTGTTGTCGGTGTGTGTGTGTGTGTGTGTTGTCGGTGTGTGTGTGTGTTGTCGGTGTGTGTGTGTTGTCGGTGTGTGTGTTGTCGGTTTGTGTGTGTGTGTGTCTGTTGTCGGTGTGTGTGTGTGTTGTCGGTGTGTGTGTGTGTGTGTTGTCGGTGTGTGTGTGTGTGTGTGTTGTGTGTGTGTGTTGTCGGTGTGTGTGTGTGTGTGTTGTCGGTGTGTGTGTGTTGTCGGTGTGTGTGTGTGTGTTGTCGGTGTGTGTGTGTGTGTGTTGTCGGTGTGTGTGTGTGTGTTGTCGGTGTGTGTGTGTGTTGTGTGTGTGTGTGTTGTCGGTGTGTGTGTGTGTGTTGTCGATGTGTGTGTGTGTGTGTTGTCGGTGTGTGTGTGTGTGTGTTGTGTGTGTGTGTGTTGTCGGTGTGTGTGTGTGTGTGTTGTTGGTGTGTGTGTGTGTGTGTGTTGTGTGTGTGTGTGTGTTGTCAGTGTGTGTGTGTGTGTGTGTGTTGTCGGTGTGTGTGTGTGTGTGTGTGTGTGTTGTCGGTGTGTGTGTGTGTGTGTGTGTGTGTTGTCGGTGTGTGTGTGTGTGTGTGTGTTGTCGTGTGTGTGTGTGTGTGTGTGTGTGTGTTGTCGGTGTGTGTGTGTGTGTGTGTGTGTGTTGTCGGTGTGTGTGTGTGTTGTCGGTGTGTGTGTGTGTGTGTGTGTTGTCGGTGTGTGTGTGTTTTCGGTGTGTGTGTGTGTGTTGTCGGTGTGTGTGTGTGTGTGTGTTGTCGGTGTGTGTGTGTGTGTGTGTGTGTGTGTGTTGTCGGTGTGTGTGTGTGTGTGTTGTCGGTGTGTGTGTGTGTGTTGTCGGTGTGTGTGTTTGTTGTCGGTGTGTATGTGTGTGTGTTGTCAGTGTGTGTGTGTGTGTGTGTTGTCGGTGTGTGTGTGTGTGTTGTCGGTGTGTGTGTGTGTTGTCGGTGTGTATGTGTGTGTGTTGTCAGTGTGTGTGTGTGTGTTGTCGGTGTGTGTGTGTGTGTGTTGTCGGTGTGTGTGTGTGTGTGTGTTGTCGGTGTGTGTGTGTGTTGTCGGTGTGTGTGTGTTGTCGGTGTGTGTGTTGTCGGTTTGTGTGTGTGTGTGTGTGTTGTCGGTGTGTGTGTGTGTTGTCGGTGTGTGTGTGTGTGTGTTGTC
Organism: Salmo salar; assembly: GCF_965601325.2. Classification (NCBI taxonomy): domain Eukaryota; kingdom Metazoa; phylum Chordata; class Actinopteri; order Salmoniformes; family Salmonidae; genus Salmo; species Salmo salar. Next base: position 42,937 of record NW_027675646.1, on the reverse strand, counting down.
GGTGTGTGTGTGTGTGTGTGTTGTGTGTGTGTGTTGTCGGTGTGTGTGTGTGTGTGTTGTCGGTGTGTGTGTGTTGTCGGTGTGTGTGTGTGTGTTGTCGGTGTGTGTGTGTGTGTGTTGTCGGTGTGTGTGTGTGTGTTGTCGGTGTGTGTGTGTGTTGTGTGTGTGTGTGTTGTCGGTGTGTGTGTGTGTGTTGTCGATGTGTGTGTGTGTGTGTTGTCGGTGTGTGTGTGTGTGTGTTGTGTGTGTGTGTGTTGTCGGTGTGTGTGTGTGTGTGTGTTGTTGGTGTGTGTGTGTGTGTGTGTTGTGTGTGTGTGTGTGTTGTCAGTGTGTGTGTGTGTGTGTTGTCTGTCTGTGTGTGTGTGTGTGTTGTCGGTGTGTGTGTGTGTGTGTTGTCGGTGTGTGTGTGTGTGTTGTCGGTGTGTGTGTGTGTTGTC
>NW_027675646.1:12500-37500 GCF_965601325.2 Salmo salar | reverse complement strand
GTGTGTGTGTGTTGTCGGTGTGTGTGTGTGTGTTGTCGGTGTGTTGTTAGTGTGTGTGTGTGTGTGTTGTCGGTGTGTGTGTGTGTGTGTGTTGTGTGTGTGTGTGTGTGTGTGTGTTGTGTGTGTGTGTGTTGTCGGTGTGTGTGTGTGTGTGTTGTTGGTGTGTGTGTGTGTGTTGTGTGTGTGTGTGTTGTCGGTGTGTGTGTGTGTTGTCGGTGTGTGTGTGTGTGTGTGTTGTCGGTGTGTGTGTGTGTGTGTTGTCGGTGTGTGTGTGTGTGTGTTGTCGGTGTGTGTGTGTGTTGTCGGTGTGTGTGTGTGTGTGTTGTCGGTGTGTGTGTGTGTGAGTGTTGTCGGTGTGTGTGTGTTGTCGGTGTGTGTGTGTGTGTGTGTTGTGTGTGTGTGTGTTGTCGGTGTGTGTGAGTGTGTATTGTCGGTGTGTGTGTGTGTTGTCGGTGTGTGTGTGTGTGTGTGTGTTGTCGGTGTGTGTGTGTGTGTGTTGTCGGTGTGTGTGTGTGTGTTGTGTGGGTGTGTGTTGTCGGTGTGTGTGTGTTGTCGATGTGTGTGTGTGTGTTGTCGGTGGTAGTGTGTGTGTGTTGTGTGTGTGTGTGTTGTCGGTGTGTGTGTGTGTGTGTGTTGTTGGTGTGTGTGTGTGTGTGTTGTGTGTGTGTGTGTTGTCGGTGTGTGTGTGTGTTGTCGGTGTGTGTGTGTGTGTGTGTGTTGTCGGTGTGTGTGTGTGTGTGTTGTCGGTGTGTGTGTGTGTTGTCGGTGTGTGTGTGTGTTGTCGATGTGTGTGTGTGTGTGTTGTCGGTGTGTGTGTGTGTGAGTGTTGTCGGTGTTTGTGTGTTGTCGGTGTGTGTGTGTGTGTGTGTTGTGTGTGTGTGTGTTGTCGCTGTGTGTGTGTGTTGTCGGTGTGTGTGTGTGTATGTTGTCGGTGTGTGTGTGTGTGTGTGTGTTGTCGGTGTGTGTGTGTGTTGTCGGTGTGTGTGTGTGTGTGTTGTCGGTGTGTGTGTGTTATCGGTGTGTGTGTGTGTGTGTGTTGTCGGTGTGTGTGTGTGTGTGTCTGTGTGTTGTCGGTGTGTGTGTGTGTGTGTGTGTTGTCGGTGTGTGTGTGTGTTGTCGGTGTGTGTGTGTGTGTGTTGTCGGTGTGTGTGTGTTATCGGTGTGTGTGTGTGTGTGTTGTCGGTGTGTGTGTGTGTGTGTGTGTTGTCGGTGTGTGTGTGTGTTGTCGGTGTGTGTGTGTGTGTGTGTTGTCGGTGTGTGTGTGTTGTCGGTGTGTGTGTGTGTGTTGTCGGTGTGTTCTTAGTGTGTGTGTGTGTGTGTTGTCGGTGTGTGTGTGTGTGTGTGTTGTCGGTGTGTGTGTGTGTGTGTGTTGTGTGTGTGTGTGTTGTCGGTGTGTGTGTGTGTTGTCGGTGTGTGTGTGTGTGTGTTGTCGGTGTGTGTGTGTGTGTGTGTTGTTGGTGTGTGTGTGTGTGTGTTGTGTGTGTGTGTGTTGTCGGTGTGTGTGTGTGTTGTCGGTGTGTGTGTGTGTGTGTGTGTTGTCGGTGTGTGTGTGTGTGTGTGTTGTCGGTGTGTGTGTGTGTGTGTTGTCGGTGTGTGTGTGTGTTGTCGGTGTTTGTGTGTGTGTGTGTTGTCGGTGTGTGTGTGTGTTAGTGTTGTCGGTGTGTGTGTGTTGTCGGTGTGTGTGTGTGTGTGTGTTGTGTGTGTGTGTGTTGTCGGTGTGTGTGAGTGTGTGTTGTCGGTGTGTGTGTGTGTGTTGTCGGTGTGTGTGTGTGTGTGTTGTCGGTGTGTGTGTGTGTGTGTTGTCGGTGTGTGTGTGTGTGTTGTGTGTGTGTGTGTTGTCGGTGTGTGTGTGTGTGTTGTCGATGTGTGTGTGTTTGTTGTCGGTGTGTGTGTGTGTGTGTTGTGTGTGTGTGTGTTGTCGGTGTGTGTGTGTTTGTGTGTTGTTGGTGTGTGTGTGTGTTGTGTGTGTGTGTGTGTTGTCGGTGTGTGTGTGTGTGTGTGTTGTCGGTGTGTGTGTGTGTGTGTGTTGTCGGTGTGTGTGTCTGTTGTCGGTGTGTGTGTGTGTTGTCGGTGTGTGTGTGTGTGTGTTGTCGGTGTGTGTGTGTGTGAGTGTTGTCGGTGTGTGTGTGTTGTCGGTGTGTGTGTGTGTGTGTGTTGTGTGTGTGTGTGTTGTCGCTGTGTGTGTGTGTTGTCGGTGTGTGTGTGTGTGTGTTGTCGGTGTGTGTGTGTGTGTGTGTGTGTTGTCGGTGTGTGTGTGTGTTGTCGGTGTGTGTGTGTGTGTGTTGTCGGTGTGTGTGTGTTATCGGTGTGTGTGTGTGTGTGTGTTGTCGGTGTGTGTGTGTGTGTGTCTGTGTGTTGTCGGTGTGTGTGTGTGTGTTGTCGGTGTGTGTGTGTTGTCGGTGTGTGTGTGTGTGTTGTCGGTGTGTTGTTGGTGTGTGTGTGTGTGTGTTGTCGGTGTGTGTGTGTGTGTTGTCGGTGTGTGTGTGTGTGTGTGTGTTGTGTGTGTGTGTGTTGTCGGTGTGTGTGTGTGTTGTCGGTGTGTGTGTGTGTGTTGTCGGTGTGTGTGTGTGTGTGTTGTCGGTGTGTGTGTGTGTGTGTGTTGTGTGTGTGTGTGTTGTCGGTGTGTGTGTGTGTGTGTGTTGTCGGTGTGTGTGTGTTGTCGGTGTGTGTGTGTGTGTTGTCGGTGTGTGTGTGTGTTGTCGGTGTGTGTGTGTGTGTGTGTTGTCGGTGTGTGTGTGTTGTGTGTGTGTGTGTTGTCGGTGTGTGTGTGTGTGTGTTGTCGATGTGTGTGTGTGTGTGTTGTCGGTGTGTGTGTGTGTGTGTTGTGTGTGTGTGTGTTGTCGGTGTGTGTGTGTGTGTGTGTTGTTGGTGTGTGTGTGTGTGTGTTGTGTGTGTGTGTGTTGTCAGTGTGTCTGTGTGTGTTGTCTGTCTGTGTGTGTGTGTGTGTTGTCGGTGTGTGTGTGTGTGTGTTGTCGGTGTGTGTGTGTGTGTTGTCGGTGTGTGTGTGTGTTGTCGGTGTGTGTGTGTGTGTGTGTGTGTTGTCGGTGTGTGTGTGTGTGTGTGTGTGTGTTGTCGGTGTGTGTGTGTGTTGTCGGTGTGTGTGTGTGTGTGTTGTCGGTGTGTGTGTGTTATCGGTGTGTGTGTGTGTGTGTTGTCGGTGTGTGTGTGTGTGTGTGTGTTGTCGGTGTGTGTGTGTGTGTTGTCGGTGTGTGTGTGTGTGTTGTCGGTGTGTGTGTGTTGTCGGTGTGTGTGTGTGTGTTGTCGGTGTGTTGTTAGTGTGTGTGTGTGTGTGTGTTGTCGGTGTGTGTGTGTGTGTGTTGTCGGTGTGTGTGTGTGTGTGTTGTCGGTGTGTGTGTGTGTGTGTGTTGTGTGTGTGTGTGTTGTCGGTGTGTGTGTGTGTTGTCGGTGTGTGTGTGTGTGTGTGTGTTGTCGGTGTGTGTGTGTGTGTGTGTGTGTTGTTGGTGTGTGTGTGTGTGTTGTGTGTGTGTGTGTTGTCGGTGTGTGTGTGTGTTGTCGGTGTGTGTGTGTGTGTTGTCGGTGTGTGTGTGTGTGTGTGTTGTCGGTGTGTGTGTGTGTGTGTTGTCGGTGTGTGTGTGTGTGTGTTGTCGGTGTGTGTGTGTGTGAGTGTTGTCGGTGTGTGTGTGTTGTCGGTGTGTGTGTGTGTGTGTGTTGTGTGTGTGTGTGTTATCGGTGTGTGTGAGTGTGTGTTGTCGGTGTGTGTGTGTGTGTTGTCGGTGTGTGTGTGTGTGTGTTGTTGGTGTGTGTGTGTGTGTGTTGTCGGTGTGTGTGTGTGTGTTGTGTGTGTGTGTGTTGTCGGTGTGTGTGTGTGTGTTGTCGATGTGTGTGTGTGTGTTGTCGGTGGTAGTGTGTGTGTGTTGTGTGTGTGTGTGTTGTCGGTGTGTGTGTGTGTGTGTGTTGTTGGTGTGTGTGTGTGTGTGTTGTGTGTGTGTGTGTTGTCGGTGTGTGTGTGTGTTGTCGGTGTGTGTGTGTGTGTGTGTTGTGTGTGTGTGTGTGTGTGTGTTGTCGGTGTGTGTGTGTGTTGTCGGTGTGTGTGTGTGTGTGTTGTCGGTGTGTGTGTGTGTGTGTGTTGTCGGTGTGTGTGTGTGTGAGTGTTGTCGGTGTGTGTGTGTTGTCGGTGTGTGTGTGTGTGTGTGTTGTGTGTGTGTGTGTTGTCGCTGTGTGTGTGTGTTGTCGGTGTGTGTGTGTGTGTGTTGTCGGTGTGTGTGTGTGTGTGTGTGTGTGTTGTCGGTGTGTGTGTGTGTTGTCGGTGTGTGTGTGTGTGTGTGTTGTCGGTGTGTGTGTGTTATCGGTGTGTGTGTGTGTGTTGTCGGTGTGTGTGTGTGTGTGTCTGTGTGTTGTCGGTGTGTGTGTGTGTGTGTTGTCGGTGTGTGTGTGTTGTCGGTGTGTGTGTGTGTGTTGTCGGTGTGTTGTTGGTGTGTGTGTGTGTGTTGTCGGTGTGTGTGTGTGTGTTGTCGGTGTGTGTGTGTGTGTGTGTTGTGTGTGTGTGTGTTGTCGGTGTGTGTGTGTGTGTGTTGTCGATGTGTGTGTGTGTGTGTTGTCGGTGTGTGTGTGTGTGTGTGTTGTGTGTGTGTGTTGTCGGTGTGTGTGTGTGTGTGTGTTGTCGGTGTGTGTGTGTTGTCGGTGTGTGTGTGTGTGTTGTCGGTGTGTGTGTGTGTGTGTTGTCGGTGTGTGTGTGTGTGTGTGTTGTCGGTGTGTGTGTGTGTGTTGTGTGTGTGTGTGTTGTCGGTGTGTGTGTGTGTGTTGTCGATGTGTGTGTGTGTGTGTTGTCGGTGTGTGTGTGTGTGTGTTGTGTGTGTGTGTGTTGTCGGTGTGTGTGTGTGCGTGTGTTGTTGGTGTGTGTGTGTGTTGTGTGTGTGTGTGTTGTCGGTGTGTGTGTGTGTTGTCGGTGTGTGTGTGTGTGTGTGTTGTCGGTGTGTGTGTGTGTGTTGTCGGTGTGTGTGTGTGTTGTCGGTGTGTGTGTGTGTTGTCGGTGTGTGTGTGTGTGTGTTGTCGGTGTGTGTGTGTGTGAGTGTTGTCGGTGTGTGTGTGTTGTCGGTGTGTGTGTGTGTGTGTGTGTTGTGTGTGTGTGTGTTGTCGCTGTGTGTGTGTGTTGTCGGTGTGTGTGTGTGTGTGTGTTGTCGGTGTGTGTGTGTGTGTGTGTGTGTGTGTGTGTGTGTTGTCGGTGTGTGTGTGTGTTGTCGGTGTGTGTGTGTGTGTGTTGTCGGTGTGTGTGTGTTATCGGTGTGTGTGTGTGTGTGTGTTGTCGGTGTGTGTGTGTGTGTGTCTGTGTGTTGTCGGTGTGTGTGTGTGTGTGTGTGTGTGTGTGTTGTCGGTGTGTGTGTGTGTTGTCGGTGTGTGTGTGTGTGTGTTGTCGGTGTGTGTGTGTTATCGGTGTGTGTGTGTGTGTGTTGTCGGTGTGTGTGTGTGTGTGTGTGTTGTCGGTGTGTGTGTGTGTTGTCGGTGTGTGTGTGTGTGTGTTGTCGGTGTGTGTGTGTTGTCGGTGTGTGTGTGTGTGTTGTCGGTGTGTTGTTAGTGTGTGTGTGTGTGTGTGTTGTCGGTGTGTGTGTGTGTGTGTGTCGTCGGTGTGTGTGTGTGTGTGTGTTGTGTGTGTGTGTGTGTTGTCGGTGTGTGTGTGTGTTGTCGGTGTGTGTGTGTGTGTGTGTTTTGTCGGTGTGTGTGTGTGTGTGTGTGTGTTGTTGGTGTGTGTGTGTGTGTGTTGTGTGTGTGTGTGTTGTCGGTGTGTGTGTGTGTTGTCGGTGTGTGTGTGTGTGTGTGTGTTGTCGGTGTGTGTGTGTGTGTGTTGTCGGTGTGTGTGTGTGTGTGTTGTCGGTGTGTGTGTGTGTTGTCGGTGTGTGTGTGTGTGTGTGTTGTCGGTGTGTGTGTGTTAGTGTTGTCGGTGTGTGTGTGTTGTCGGTGTGTGTGTTTGTGTGTGTTGTCGGTGTGTGTGTGTGTGTTGTCGGTGTGTGTGTGTGTGTGTTGTCGGTGTGTGTGTGTGTGTGTTGTCGGTGTGTGTGTGTGTGTTGTGTGTGTGTGTGTTGTCGGTGTGTGTGTGTGTTGTCGATGTGTGTGTGTGTGTTGTCGGTGTGTGTGTGTGTGTGTTGTGTGTGTGTGTGTTGTCGGTGTGTGTGTGTTTGTGTGTTGTTGGTGTGTGTGTGTGTGTGTTGTGTGTGTGTGTGTTGTCGGTGTGTGTGTGTGTTGTCGGTGTGTGTGTGTGTGTGTGTTGTCGGTGTGTGTGTGTTGTCGGTGTGTGTGTGTGTTGTCGGTGTGTGTGTGTGTTGTCGGTGTGTGTGTGTGTGTGTGTTGTCGGTGTGTGTGTGTGTGAGTGTTGTCGGTGTGTGTGTGTTGTCGGTGTGTGTGTGTGTGTGTGTTGTGTGTGTGTGTGTTGTCGCTGTGTGTGTGTGTTGTCGGTGTGTGTGTGTGTGTGTTGTCGGTGTGTGTGTGTGTGTGTGTGTGTTGTCGGTGTGTGTGTGTGTTGTCGGTGTGTGTGTGTGTGTGTGTTGTCGGTGTGTGTGTGTTATCGGTGTGTGTGTGTGTGTGTGTTGTCGGTGTGTGTGTGTGTGTGTCTGTGTGTTGTCGGTGTGTGTGTGTGTGTGTTGTCGGTGTGTGTGTGTTGTCGGTGTGTGTGTGTGTGTTGTCGGTGTGTTGTTGGTGTGTGTGTGTGTGTGTTGTCGGTGTGTGTGTGTGTGTTGTCGGTGTGTGTGTGTGTGTGTGTTGTGTGTGTGTGTGTTGTCGGTGTGTGTGTGTGTGTGTTGTCGGTGTGTGTGTGTGTGTGTTGTCGGTGTGTGTGTGTGTGTGTGTTGTGTGTGTGTGTTGTCGGTGTGTGTGTGTGTGTGTGTTGTCGGTGTGTGTGTGTTGTCGGTGTGTGTGTGTGTGTTGTCGGTGTGTGTGTGTGTGTGTTGTCGGTGTGTGTGTGTGTGTGTGTTGTCGGTGTGTGTGTGTGTGTTGTGTGTGTGTGTGTTGTCGGTGTGTGTGTGTGTGTTGTCGATGTGTGTGTGTGTGTGTTGTCGGTGTGTGTGTGTGTGTGTTGTGTGTGTGTGTGTTGTCGGTGTGTGTGTGTGTGTGTGTGTTGGGTGTGTGTGTGTGTGTTGTGTGTGTGTGTGTGTCGTGTGTGTGTGTGTGTGTGTCTGTCTGTGTGTGTGTGTGTGTTGTCGGTGTGTGTGTGTGTGTTGTCGGTGTGTGTGTGTGTGTTGTCGGTGTGTGTGTGTGTTGTCGGTGTGTGTGTGTGTGTGTGTTGTCGGTGTGTGTGTGTGTGAGTGTTGTCGGTGTGTGTGTGTTGTCGGTGTGTGTGTGTGTGTGTGTTGTGTGTGTGTGTGTTGTCGGTGTGTGTGTGGTTGTCGGTGTGTGTGTGTGTGTTGTCGGTGTGTGTGTGTGTGTTGTCGGTGTGTGTGTGTGTGTTGTCGGTGTGTGTGTGTATCGGTGTGTGTGTGTGTGTGTTGTCGGTGTGTGTGTGTGTGTGTGTGTTGTCGGTGTGTGTGTGTGTGTTGTCGGTGTGTGTGTGTGTGTGTTGTCGGTGTGTGTGTGTTGTCGGTGTGTGTGTGTGTGTTGTCGGTGTGTGTGTGTGTGTGTTGTGTGTGTGTGTGTTGTCGGTGTGTGTGTGTGTTGTCGGTGTGTGTGTGTGTGTGTTGTTGGTGTGTGTGTGTGTGTTGTGTGTGTGTGTGTTGTCGGTGTGTGTGTGTGTTGTCGGTGTGTGTGTGTGTGCGTGTGTTGTCGGTGTGTGTGTGTGTGTGTTGTCGGTGTGTGTGTGTGTGTGTGTGTTGTCGGTGTGTGTGTGTGTTGTCGGTGTGTGTGTGTGTGTGTTGTCGGTGTGTGTGTGTGTGTGTTGTCGGTGTGTGTGTGTGTGAGTGTTGTCGGTGTGTGTGTGTTGTCGGTGTGTGTGTGTGTGTGTGTTGTGTGTGTGTGTGTTGTCGGTGTGTGTGAGTGTGTGTTGTCGGTGTGTGTGTGTGTGTTGTCGGTGTGTTTGTGTGTGTGTTGTCGGTGTGTGTGTGTGTGTGTTGTCGGTGTGTGTGTGTGTGTTGTGTGTGTGTGTGTTGTCGGTGTGTGTGTGTGTGTTGTCGATGTGTGTGTGTGTGTTGTCGGTGGAAGTGTGTGTGTGTTGTGTGTGTGTGTGTTGTCGGTGTGTGTGTGTGTGTTGTTGGTGTGTGTGTGTGTGTGTTGTGTGTGTGTGTGTTGTCGGTGTGTGTGTGTGTTGTCGGTGTGTGTGTGTGTGTGTTGTCGGTGTGTGTGTGTGTTGTCGGTGTGTGTGTGTGTTGTCGGTGTGTGTGTGTGTGTGTTGTCGGTGTGTGTGTGTGTGAGTGTTGTCGGTGTGTGTGTGTTGTCGGTGTGTGTGTGTGTGTGTGTTGTGTGTGTGTGTGTGTTGTCGCTGTGTGTGTGTGTTGTCGGTGTGTGTGTGTGTGTTGTCGGTGTGTGTGTGTGTGTGTGTGTATGTGTTGTCGGTGTGTGTGTGTGTTGTCGGTGTGTGTGTGTGTGTGTTGTCGGTGTGTGTGTGTTATCGGTGTGTGTGTGTGTGTGTGTTGTCGGTGTGTGTGTGTCTGTGTGTTGTCGGTTTGTGTGTGTGTGTGTGTGTTGTCGGTGTGTGTGTGCTGTCGGTGTGTGTGTGTGTTGTCGGTGTGTTGTTGGTGTGTGTGTGTGTGTTGTCGGTGTGTGTGTGTGTGTGTTGTCGGTGTGTGTGTGTGTGTGTGTTGTGTGTGTGTGTGTTGTCGGTGTGTGTGTGTGTGTGTTGTCGGTGTGTGTGTGTGTGTTGTCGGTGTGTGTGTGTGTTGTCGGTGTGTGTGTGTGTATGTTGTCAGTGTGTGTGTGTGTGTTGTTGGTGTGTGTGTGTTATCGGTGTGTGTGTGTGTGTGTGTTGTCGGTGTGTGTGTGTGTGTGTGTGTTGTCGGTGTGTTTGTGTGTGTTGTCGGTGTGTGTGTGTGTGTGTTGTCGGTGTGTGTGTGTTGTCGGTGTGTGTGTGTGTGTTGTCGGTGTGTTGTTAGTGTGTGTGTGTGTGTGTGTTGTCGGTGTGTGTGTGTGTGTGTTGTCGGTGTGTGTGTGTGTGTTGTCGGTGTGTGTGTGTGTGTGTGTTGTCGGTGTGTGTGTGTTGTCGGTGTGTGTGTGTGTGTTGTCGGTGTGTTGTTAGTGTGTGTGTGTGTGTGTGTTGTCGGTGTGTGTGTGTGTGTTGTCGGTGTGTGTGTGTTGTCGGTGTGTTGTTGGTGTGTGTGTGTGTGTGTTGTCGGTGTGTGTGTGTGTGTTGTCGGTGTGTGTGTGTGTTGTCGGTGTGTGTGTGTGTTGTCGGTGTGTGTGTGTGTGTTGTCGGTGTGTGTGTGTTATCGGTGTGTGTGTGTGTTGTCGGTGTGTGTGTGTGTGTGTGTGTTGTCGGTGTGTTTGTGTGTGTTGTCGGTGTGTGTGTGTGTGTGTTGTCGGTGTGTGTGTGTTGTCGGTGTGTGAATGTGTGTGTTGTCGGTGTGTTGTTAGTGTGTGTGTGTGTGTGTGTTGTCGGTGTGTGTGTGTGTGTGTTGTCGGTGTGTGTGTGTGTGTTGTCGGTGTGTGTGTGTGTGTGTTGTCGGTGTGTGTGTGTTGTCGGTGTGTGTGTGTGTGTTGTCGGTGTGTTGTTAGTGTGTGTGTGTGTGTGTGTTGTCGGTGTGTGTGTGTGTGTGTGTTGTCGGTGTGTGTGTGTTGTCGGTGTGTGTGTGTGTGTGTGTTGTGTGTGTGTGTGTTGTCGGTGTGTGTGTGTGTTGTCGGTGTGTGTGTGTGTGTGTGTGTTGTCGGTGTGTGTGTGTGTGTGTGTGTGTTGTTGGTGTGTGTGTGTGTGTTGTGTGTGTGTGTGTTGTCGGTGTGTGTGTTGTCGGTGTGTGTGTGTGTGTGTGTTGTCGGTGTGTGTGTGTGTGTGTTGTCGGTGTGTGTGTGTGTGAGTGTTGTCGGTGTGTGTGTATTGTCGGTGTGTGTGTGTGTGTGTGTTGTGTGTGTGTGTGTTGTCGGTGTGTGTGAGTGTGTGTTGTCGGTGTGTGTGTGTGTGTTGTCGGTGTGTGTGTGTGTGTGTTGTCGGGTGTGTGTGTGTGTGTGTTGTCGGTGTTTGTGTGTGTTGTGTGTGTGTGTGTTGTCGGTGTGTGTGTGTGTGTTGTCGATGTGTGTGTGTGTGTTGTCGGTGGTAGTGTGTGTGTGTTGTGTGTGTGTGTGTTGTCGGTGTGTGTGTGTGTGTGTGTTGTTGGTGTGTGTGTGTGTGTGTTGTGTGTGTGTGTGTTGTCGGTGTGTGTGTGTTGTCGGTGTGTGTGTGTGTGTGTGTTGTCGGTGTGTGTGTGTGTGTTGTCGGTGTGTGTGTGTGTTGTCGGTGTGTGTGTGTGTTGTCGGTGTGTGTGTGTGTGTGTTGTCGGTGTGTGTGTGTGTGAGTGTTGTCGGTGTGTGTGTGTGTCTGTGTTGTGTGTGTGTGTGTTGTCGCTTTGTGTGTGTGTTGTCGGTGTGTGTGTGTGTGTTGTCGGTGTGTGTGTGTGTGTGTGTGTGTGTTGTCGGTGTGTGTGTGTGTTGTCGGTGTGTGTGTGTGTGTGTTGTCGGTGTGTGTGTGTTATCGGTGTGTGTGTGTGTGTGTGTTGTCGGTGTGTGTGTGTGTGTGTCTGTGTGTTGTCGGTGTGTGTGTGTGTGTGTGTGTGTGTTGTCGGTGTGTGTGTGTTGTCGGTGTGTGTGTGTGTGTGTTGTCGGTGTGTTGTTGTCGGTGTGTGTGTGTGTGTTGTGTGTGTGTGTGTTGTCGGTGTGTGTGTGTGTGTGTTGTCGGTGTGTGTGTGTGTGTGTTGTCGGTGTGTGTGTGTGTTGTCGGTGTGTGTGTGTGTGTGTTGTCGGTGTGTGTGTGTGTGTTGTCGGTGTGTGTGTGTTATCGGTGTGTGTGTGTGTGTGTTGTCGGTGTGTGTGTGTGTGTGTGTGTGTGTGTTGTCGGTGTGTTTGTGTGTGTTGTCGGTGTGTGTGTGTGTGTGTTGTCGGTGTGTGTGTGTTGTCGGTGTGTGTGTTTGTGTTGTCGGTGTGTTGTTAGTGTGTGTGTGTGTGTTGTCTGTGTGTGTGTGTGTGTGTTGTCGGTGTGTGTGTGTGTGTGTTGTCGGTGTGTGTGTGTGTGTGTGTTGTGTGTGTGTGTGTTGTCGGTGTGTGTGTGTGTTGTCGGTGTGTGTGTGTGTATGTGTGTGTGTGTTGTCGGTGTGTGTGTGTGTGTGTGTTGTTGGTGTGTGTGTGTGTGTTGTGTGTGTGTGTGTTGTCGGTGTGTGTGTGTGTTGTCGGTGTGTGTGTGTGTGTGTGTGTGTTGTCGGTGTGTGTGTGTGTGTGTTGTCGGTGTGTGTGTGTGTGTGTTGTCGGTGTGTGTGTGTGTTGTCGGTGTGTGTGTGTGTGTGTTGTCGGTGTGTGTGTGTGTGAGTGTTGTCGGTGTGTGTGTGTGTTGTCGGTGAGTGTGTGTGTGTGTGTTGTGTGTGTGTGTATTGTCGGTGTGTGTGAGTGTGTGTTGTCGGTGTGTGTGTGTGTGTTGTCGGTGTGTGTCTGTGTGTGTTGTCGGTGTGTGTGTGTGTGTGTTGTCGGTGTGTGTGTGTTTGTTGTGTGTGTGTGTGTTGTCGGTGTGTGTGTGTGTGTTGTCGATGTGTGTGTGTGTGTTGTCGGTGTGTGTGTGTGTGTGTGTTGTGTGTGTGTGTGTTGTCGGTGTGTGTGTGTGTGTGTGTGTGTGTGTTGTTGGTGTGTGTGTGTGTGTGTTGTGTGTGTGTGTGTTGTCGGTTTGTGTGTGTGTTGTCGGTGTGTGTGTGTGTGTGTGTTGTCGGTGTGTGTGTGTGTGTGTTGTCGGTGTGTGTGTGTGTTGTCGGTGTGTGTGTGTGTTGTCGGTGTGTGTGTGTGTGTGTGAGTGTTGTCGGTGTGTGTGTGTTGTCGGTGTGTGTGTGTGTGTGTGTTGTGTGTGTGTGTGTTGTCGCTGTGTGTGTGTGTTGTCGGTGTGTGTGTGTGTGTGTTGTCGGTGTGTGTGTGTGTGTGTGTGTGTTGTCGGTGTGTGTGTGTGTTGTCGGTGTGTGTGTGTGTGTGTTGTCGGTGTGTGTGTGTTATCGGTGTGTGTGTGTGTGTGTTGTCGGTGAGTGTGTGTGTGTGTCTGTGTGTTGTCGGTGTGTGTGTGTGTGTGTTGTCGGTGTGTGTGTGTTGTCGGTGTGTGTGTGTGTGTTGTCGGTGTGTTGTTGGTGTGTGTGTGTGTGTGTTGTCGGTGTGTGTGTGTGTGTGTGTGTTGTCGGTGTGTGTGTGTGTGTGTGTTGTGTGTGTGTGTGTTGTCGGTGTGTGTGTGTGTGTGTGTGTGTGTGTGTGTGTGTTGTCGGTGTGTGTGTGTGTGTGTGTGTGTGTGTGTTGTCGGTGTGTGTGTGTGTTGTCGGTGTGTGTGTGTGTGTGTTGTCGGTGTGTGTGTGTTATCGGTGTGTGTGTGTGTGTGTTGTCGGTGTGTGTGTGTTGTCGGTGTGTGTGTGTGTGTTGTCGGTGTGTTGTTAGTGTGTGTGTGTGTGTGTGTTGTCGGTGTGTGTGTGTGTGTGTTGTCGGTGTGTGTGTGTGTGTGTTGTCGGTGTGTGTGTGTGTGTGTGTTGTGTGTGTGTGTGTTGTCGGTGTGTGTGTGTGTTGTCGGTGTGTGTGTGTGTGTTGTCGGTGTGTGTGTGTGTGTGTGTGTTGTTGGTGTGTGTGTGTGTGTTGTGTGTGTGTGTGTTGTCGGTGTGTGTGTGTGTTGTCGGTGTGTGTGTGTGTGTGTGTTGTCGGTGTGTGTGTGTGTGTGTTGTCGGTGTGTGTGTGTGTGTGTGTTGTGTGTGTGTGTGTTGTCGGTGTGTGTGTGTGTGTTGTCGGTGTGTGTGTGTGTGTTGTCGGTGTGTGTGTGTGTGTGTTGTCGGTGTGTGTGTGTGTGTGTGTTGTGTGTGTGTGTTGTCGGTGTGTGTGTGTGTGTGTGTTGTCGGTGTGTGTGTGTTGTCGGTGTGTGTGTGTGTGTTGTCGGTGTGTGTGTGTGTGTGTTGTCGGTGTGTGTGTGTGTGTGTGTTGTCGGTGTGTGTGTGTGTGTTGTGTGTGTGTGTGTTGTCGGTGTGTGTGTGTGTGTTGTCGATGTGTGTGTGTGTGTGTTGTCGGTGTGTGTGTGTGTGTGTTGTGTGTGTGTGTGTTGTCGGTGTGTGTGTGTGTGTGTGTGTTGTTGGTGTGTGTGTGTGTGTGTTGTGTGTGTGTGTGTTGTCTGTGTGTGTGTGTGTGTTGTCTGTCTGTGTGTGTGTGTGTGATGTCGGTGTGTGTGTGTGTGTGTTGTCGGTGTGTGTGTGTGTGTGTGTTGTCGGTGTGTGTGTGTGTTGTCGGTGTGTGTGTGTGTGTGTTGTCGGAGTGTGTGTGTGTGAGTGTTGTCAGTGTGTGTGTGTTGTCGGTGTGTGTGTGTGTGTGTGTTGTGTGTGTGTGTGTTGTCGGTGTGTGTGTGTGTTGTCGGTGTGTGTGTGTGTGTGTGTGTGTGTTGTCGGTGTGTGTGTGTGTGTGTGTTGTCGGTGTGTGTGTGTGTGTGTTGTCGGTGTGTGTGTGTTATCGGTGTGTGTGTGTTGTCGGTGTGTGTGTGTGTGTGTGTGTTGTCGGTGTGTGTGTGTGTGTTGTCGGTGTGTGTGTGTTGTCGGTGTGTGTGTGTGTGTTGTCGGTGTGTTGTTAGTGTGTGTGTGTGTGTGTGTTGTCGGTGTGTGTGTGTGTGTGTTGTCGGTGTGTGTGTGTGTGTGTTGTCGGTGTGTGTGTGTGTGTGTGTTGTGTGTGTGTGTGTTGTCGGTGTGTGTGTGTGTTGTCGGTGTGTGTGTGTTGTCGGTGTGTGTGTGTGTGTGTGTGTTGTTGGTGTGTGTGTGTGTGTTGTGTGTGTGTGTGTTGTCGGTGTGTGTGTGTGTTGTCGGTGTGTGTGTGTGTGTGTTGTCGGTGTGTGTGTGTGTGTGTGTTGTCGGTGTGTGTGTGTGTGTGTTGTCGGTGTGTGTGTGTGTGTGTGTTGTGTGTGTGTGTGTTGTCGGTGTGTGTGTGTGTGTTGTCGGTGTGTGTGTGTGTGTTGTCGGTGTGTGTGTGTGTGTGTTGTCGGTGTGTGTGTGTGTGTGTGTTGTGTGTGTGTGTTGTCGGTGTGTGTGTGTGTGTGTGTTGTCGGTGTGTGTGTGTTGTCGGTGTGTGTGTGTGTGTTGTCGGTGTGTGTGTGTGTGTGTTGTCGGTGTGTGTGTGTGTGTTGTCGGTGTGTGTGTGTGTGTTGTGTGTGTGTGTGTTGTCGGTGTGTGTGTGTGTGTTGTCGATGTGTGTGTGTGTGTGTGTTGTCGGTGTGTGTGTGTGTGTGTTGTGTGTGTGTGTGTTGTCGGTGTGTGTGTGTGTGTGTGTTGTTGGTGTGTGTGTGTGTGTGTTGTGTGTGTGTGTGTTGTCGGTGTGTGTGTGTGTTGTCGGTGTGTGTGTGTGTGTGTGTTGTCGGTGTGTGTGTGTGTGTGTTGTCGGTGTGTGTGTGTGTTGTCGGTGTGTGTGTGTGTTGTCGGTGTGTGTGTGTGTGTGTTGTCGGTGTGTGTGTGTGTGAGTGTTGTCGGTGTTTGTGTGTTGTCGGTGTGTGTGTGTGTGTGTGTTGTGTGTGTGTGTGTTGTCGCTGTGTGTGTGTGTTGTCGGTGTGTGTGTGTGTATGTTGTCGGTGTGTGTGTGTGTGTGTGTGTTGTCGGTGTGTGTGTGTGTTGTCGGTGTTTGTGTGTGTGTGTTGTCGGTGTGTGTGTGTTATCGGTGTGTGTGTGTGTGTGTGTTGTCGGTGTGTGTGTGTGTGTGTGTGTTGTCGGTGTGTGTGTGTGTGTGTGTGTTGTCGGTGTGTGTGTGTGTTGTCGGTGTGTGTGTGTGTGTGTTGTCGGTGTGTGTGTGTTATCGGTGTGTGTGTGTGTGTGTTGTCGGTGTGTGTGTGTGTGTGTGTGTTGTCGGTGTGTGTGTGTGTTGTCGGTGTGTGTGTGTGTGTGTGTTGTCGGTGTGTGTGTGTTGTCGGTGTGTGTGTGTGTGTTGTCGGTGTGTTGTTAGTGTGTGTGTGTGTGTGTTGTCGGTGTGTGTGTGTGTGTGTGTTGTCGGTGTGTGTGTGTGTGTGTGTTGTGTGTGTGTGTGTTGTCGGTGTGTGTGTGTGTGTGTGTGTTGTTGGTGTGTGTGTGTGTGTTGTGTGTGTGTGTGTTGTCGGTGTGTGTGTGTGTTGTCGGTGTGTGTGTGTGTGTGTGTTGTCGGTGTGTGTGTGTGTGTGTTGTCGGTGTGTGTGTGTGTGTGTTGTCGGTGTGTGTGTGTGTTGTCGGTGTGTGTGTGTGTGTGTTGTCGGTGTGTGTGTGTGTGAGTGTTGTCGGTGTGTGTGTGTTGTCGGTGTGTGTGTGTGTGTGTGTTGTGTGTGTGTGTGTTGTCGGTGTGTGTGAGTGTGTATTGTCGGTGTGTGTGTGTGTTGTCGGTGTGTGTGTGTGTGTGTGTGTTGTCGGTGTGTGTGTGTGTGTGTTGTCGGTGTGTGTGTGTGTGTTGTGTGGGTGTGTGTTGTCGGTGTGTGTGTGTGTGTTGTCGATGTGTGTGTGTGTGTTGTCGGTGGTAGTGTGTGTGTGTTGTGTGTGTGTGTGTTGTCGGTGTGTGTGTGTGTGTGTGTTGTTGGTGTGTGTGTGTGTGTGTTGTGTGTGTGTGTGTTGTCGGTGTGTGTGTGTGTTGTCGGTGTGTGTGTGTGTGTGTTGTGTGTGTGTGTGTTGTCAGTGTGTGTGTGTGTGTGTTGTCTGTCTGTGTGTGTGTGTGTGATGTCGGTGTGTGTGTGTGTGTGTTGTGTGTGTGTGTGTTGTCGGTGTGTGTGTGTGTGTGTGTTGTTGGTGTGTGTGTGTGTGTGTTGTGTGTGTGTGTGTTGTCAGTGTGTGTGTGTGTGTGTTGTCTGTCTGTGTGTGTGTGTGTGATGTCGGTGTGTGTGTGTGTGTGTTGTCGGTGTGTGTGTGTGTGTGTGTTGTCGGTGTGTGTGTGTGTTGTCGGTGTGTGTGTGTGTGTGTTGTCGGAGTGTGTGTGTGTGAGTGTTGTCAGTGTGTGTGTGTTGTCGGTGTGTGTGTGTGTGTGTTGTGTGTGTGTGTGTTGTCGGTGTGTGTGTGTGTTGTCGGTGTGTGTGTGTGTGTGTGTGTTGTCGGTGTGTGTGTGTGTGTGTGTTGTCGGTGTGTGTGTGTGTGTGTTGTCGGTGTGTGTGTGTTATCGGTGTGTGTGTGTTGTCGGTGTGTGTGTGTGTGTGTGTGTTGTCGGTGTGTGTGTGTGTGTTGTCGGTGTGTGTGTGTTGTCGGTGTGTGTGTGTGTGTTGTCGGTGTGTTGTTAGTGTGTGTGTGTGTGTGTGTTGTCGGTGTGTGTGTGTGTGTGTTGTCGGTGTGTGTGTGTGTGTGTTGTCGGTGTGTGTGTGTGTGTTGTGTGTGTGTGTGTTGTCGGTGTGTGTGTGTGTTGTCGGTGTGTGTGTGTTGTCGGTGTGTGTGTGTGTGTGTGTGTTGTTGGTGTGTGTGTGTGTGTTGTGTGTGTGTGTGTTGTCGGTGTGTGTGTGTGTTGTCGGTGTGTGTGTGTGTGTGTTGTCGGTGTGTGTGTGTGTGTGTGTTGTCGGTGTGTGTGTGTGTGTGTTGTCGGTGTGTGTGTGTGTGTGTGTTGTGTGTGTGTGTGTTGTCGGTGTGTGTGTGTGTGTTGTCGGTGTGTGTGTGTGTGTTGTCGGTGTGTGTGTGTGTGTGTTGTCGGTGTGTGTGTGTGTGTGTGTTGTGTGTGTGTGTTGTCGGTGTGTGTGTGTGTGTGTGTTGTCGGTGTGTGTGTGTTGTCGGTGTGTGTGTGTGTGTTGTCGGTGTGTGTGTGTGTGTGTTGTCGGTGTGTGTGTGTGTGTGTGTTGTCGGTGTGTGTGTGTGTGTTGTGTGTGTGTGTGTTGTCGGTGTGTGTGTGTGTGTTGTCGATGTGTGTGTGTGTGTGTGTTGTCGGTGTGTGTGTGTGTGTGTTGTGTGTGTGTGTGTTGTCGGTGTGTGTGTGTGTGTGTGTGTTGTTGGTGTGTGTGTGTGTGTGTTTTGTGTGTGTGTGTTGTCAGTGTGTGTGTGTGTGTGTTGTCTGTCTGTGTGTGTGTGTGTGTTGTCGGTGTGTGTGTGTGTGTGTTGTCGGTGTGTGTGTGTGTGTGTGTTGTCGGTGTGTGTGTGTGTTGTCGGTGTGTGTGTGTGTGTGTTGTCGGAGTGTGTGTGTGTGAGTGTTGTCGGTGTGTGTGTGTTGTCGGTGTGTGTGTGTGTGTGTGTTGTGTGTGTGTGTTGTCGGTGTGTGTGTGTGTTGTCGGTGTGTGTGTGTGTGTGTGTGTTGTCGGTGTGTGTGTGTGTGTGTGTGTGTTGTCGGTGTGTGTGTGTGTTGTCGGTGTGTGTGTGTGTGTGTTGTCGGTGTGTGTGTGTTATCGGTGTGTGTGTGTGTGTGTGTTGTCGGTGTGTGTGTGTGTGTGTGTGTTGTCGGTGTGTGTGTGTGTGTTGTCGGTGTGTGTGTGTGTGTGTCGGTGTGTGTGTCGGTGTGTTGTCGGTGTGTGTGTGTGTGTGTTGTCGGTGTGTGTGTGTGTGTGTGTCGGTGTGTGTGTGTGGGTGTCGGTGTGTGTGTGTGTGTGTGTTGTGTGTGTGTGTGTTGTCGGTGTGTGTGTGTGTTGTCGGTGTGTGTGTGTGTGTTGTCGGTGTGTGTGTGTGTGTGTGTGTGTGTTGTTGGTGTGTGTGTGTGTGTTGTGTGTGTGTGTGTTGTCGGTGTGTGTGTGTGTTGTCGGTGTGTGTGTGTGTGTGTGTTGTCGGTGTGTGTGTGTGTGTGTGTGTTGTCGGTGTGTGTGTGTGTGTGTTGTCGGTGTGTGTGTGTGTGTGTGTTGTGTGTGTGTGTGTTGTCGGTGTGTGTGTGTGTGTTGTCGGTGTGTGTGTGTGTGTTGTCGGTGTGTGTGTGTGTGTGTTGTCGGTGTGTGTGTGTGTGTTGTGTGTGTGTGTTGTCGGTGTGTGTGTGTGTGTGTGTTGTCGGTGTGTGTGTGTTGTCGGTGTGTGTGTGTGTGTTGTCGGTGTGTGTGTGTGTGTGTTGTCGGTGTGTGTGTGTGTGTGTGTTGTCGGTGTGTGTGTGTGTGTTGTGTGTGTGTGTGTTGTCGGTGTGTGTGTGTGTGTTGTCGATGTGTGTGTGTGTGTGTGTTGTCGGTGTGTGTGTGTGTGTGTTGTGTGTGTGTGTGTTGTCGGTGTGTGTGTGTGTGTGTGTGTTGTTGGTGTGTGTGTGTGTGTGTTGTGTGTGTGTGTGTTGTCAGTGTGTGTGTGTGTGTGTTGTCTGTCTGTGTGTGTGTGTGTGTTGTCGGTGTGTGTGTGTGTTGTCGGTGTGTGTGTGTGTGTGTGTGTTGTCGGTGTGTGTGTGTGTTGTCGGTGTGTGTGTGTGTGTGTTGTCGGAGTGTGTGTGTGTGAGTGTTGTCGGTGTGTGTGTGTTGTCGGTGTGTGTGTGTGTGTGTGTTGTGTGTGTGTGTGTTGTCGGTGTGTGTGTGTGTTGTCGGTGTGTGTGTGTGTGTGTGTGTTGTCGGTGTGTGTGTGTGTGTGTGTGTGTGTTGTCGGTGTGTGTGTGTGTTGTCGGTGTGTGTGTGTGTGTGTTGTCGGTGTGTGTGTGTTATCGGTGTGTGTGTGTGTGTGTTGTCGGTGTGTGTGTGTGTGTGTTGTCAGTGTGTGTGTGTTGTCGGTGTGTGTGTGTGTGTTGTCGGTGTGTTGTTAGTGTGTGTGTGTGTGTGTGTTGTCGGTGTGTGTGTGTGTGTGTTGTCGGTGTGTGTGTGTGTGTGTTGTCGGTGTGTGTGTGTGTGTTGTGTGTGTGTGTGTTGTCGGTGTGTGTGTGTGTTGTCGGTGTGTGTGTGTTGTCGGTGTGTGTGTGTGTGTGTGTGTTGTTGGTGTGTGTGTGTGTGTTGTGTGTGTGTGTGTTGTCGGTGTGTGTGTGTGTTGTCGGTGTGTGTGTGTGTGTGTGTTGTCGGTGTGTGTGTGTGTGTGTTGTCGGTGTGTGTGTGTGTGTGTTGTCGGTGTGTGTGTGTGTTGTCGGTGTGTGTGTGTGTGTGTTGTCGGTGTGTGTGTGTGTGAGTGTTGTCGGTGTGTGTGTGTTGTCGGTGTGTGTGTGTGTGTGTGTTGTGTGTGTGTGTGTTGTCGGTGTGTGTGTGTGTGTGAGTGTTGTCGGTGTGTGTGTGTTGTCGGTGTGTGTGTGTGTGTGTGTTGTGTGTGTGTGTGTTGTCGGTGTGTGTGTGTGTGTGTGTGTTGTCGGTGTGTGTGAGTGTGTATTGTCGGTGTGTGTGTGTGTTGTCGGTGTGTGTGTGTGTGTGTGTGTTGTCGGTGTGTGTGTGTGTGTGTTGTCGGTGTGTGTGTGTGTGTTGTGTGGGTGTGTGTTGTCGGTGTGTGTGTGTGTGTTGTCGATGTGTGTGTGTGTGTTGTCGGTGGTAGTGTGTGTGTGTTGTGTGTGTGTGTGTTGTCGGTGTGTGTGTGTGTGTGTGTTGTTGGTGTGTGTGTGTGTGTGTTGTGTGTGTGTGTGTTGTCGGTGTGTGTGTGTGTTGTCGGTGTGTGTGTGTGTGTGTGTTGTCGGTGTGTGTGTGTGTGTGTTGTCGGTGTGTGTGTGTGTTGTCGGTGTGTGTGTGTGTTGTCGGTGTGTGTGTGTGTGTGTTGTCGGTGTGTGTGTGTGTGAGTGTTGTCGGTGTTTGTGTGTTGTCGGTGTGTGTGTGTGTGTGTGTTGTGTGTGTGTGTGTTGTCGCTGTGTGTGTGTGTTGTCGGTGTGTGTGTGTGTATGTTGTCGGTGTGTGTGTGTGTGTGTGTGTTGTCGGTGTGTGTGTGTGTTGTCGGTGTGTGTGTGTGTGTGTTGTCGGTGTGTGTGTGTTATCGGTGTGTGTGTGTGTGTGTGTTGTCGGTGTGTGTGTGTGTGTGTCTGTGTGTTGTCGGTGTGTGTGTGTGTGTGTGTGTTGTCGGTGTGTGTGTGTGTTGTCGGTGTGTGTGTGTGTGTGTTGTCGGTGTGTGTGTGTTATCGGTGTGTGTGTGTGTGTGTGTTGTCGGTGTGTGTGTGTGTGTGTGTGTTGTCGGTGTGTGTGTGTGTTGTCGGTGTGTGTGTGTGTGTTGTCGGTGTGTGTGTGTTGTCGGTGTGTGTGTGTGTGTTGTCGGTGTGTTGTTAGTGTGTGTGTGTGTGTGTTGTCGGTGTGTGTGTGTGTGTGTGTTGTGTGTGTGTGTGTGTGTGTGTGTTGTGTGTGTGTGTGTTGTCGGTGTGTGTGTGTGTGTGTTGTTGGTGTGTGTGTGTGTGTTGTGTGTGTGTGTGTTGTCGGTGTGTGTGTGTGTTGTCGGTGTGTGTGTGTGTGTGTGTTGTCGGTGTGTGTGTGTGTGTGTTGTCGGTGTGTGTGTGTGTGTGTTGTCGGTGTGTGTGTGTGTTGTCGGTGTGTGTGTGTGTGTGTTGTCGGTGTGTGTGTGTGTGAGTGTTGTCGGTGTGTGTGTGTTGTCGGTGTGTGTGTGTGTGTGTGTTGTGTGTGTGTGTGTTGTCGGTGTGTGTGAGTGTGTATTGTCGGTGTGTGTGTGTGTTGTCGGTGTGTGTGTGTGTGTGTGTGTTGTCGGTGTGTGTGTGTGTGTGTTGTCGGTGTGTGTGTGTGTGTTGTGTGGGTGTGTGTTGTCGGTGTGTGTGTGTGTGTTGTCGATGTGTGTGTGTGTGTTGTCGGTGGTAGTGTGTGTGTGTTGTGTGTGTGTGTGTTGTCGGTGTGTGTGTGTGTGTGTGTTGTTGGTGTGTGTGTGTGTGTGTTGTGTGTGTGTGTGTTGTCGGTGTGTGTGTGTGTTGTCGGTGTGTGTGTGTGTGTGTGTGTTGTCGGTGTGTGTGTGTGTGTGTTGTCGGTGTGTGTGTGTGTTGTCGGTGTGTGTGTGTGTTGTCGATGTGTGTGTGTGTGTGTTGTCGGTGTGTGTGTGTGTGAGTGTTGTCGGTGTTTGTGTGTTGTCGGTGTGTGTGTGTGTGTGTGTTGTGTGTGTGTGTGTTGTCGCTGTGTGTGTGTGTTGTCGGTGTGTGTGTGTGTATGTTGTCGGTGTGTGTGTGTGTGTGTGTGTTGTCGGTGTGTGTGTGTGTTGTCGGTGTGTGTGTGTGTGTGTTGTCGGTGTGTGTGTGTTATCGGTGTGTGTGTGTGTGTGTGTTGTCGGTGTGTGTGTGTGTGTGTCTGTGTGTTGTCGGTGTGTGTGTGTGTGTGTGTGTTGTCGGTGTGTGTGTGTGTTGTCGGTGTGTGTGTGTGTGTGTTGTCGGTGTGTGTGTGTTATCGGTGTGTGTGTGTGTGTGTTGTCGGTGTGTGTGTGTGTGTGTGTGTTGTCGGTGTGTGTGTGTGTTGTCGGTGTGTGTGTGTGTGTGTGTTGTCGGTGTGTGTGTGTTGTCGGTGTGTGTGTGTGTGTTGTCGGTGTGTTCTTAGTGTGTGTGTGTGTGTGTTGTCGGTGTGTGTGTGTGTGTGTGTTGTCGGTGTGTGTGTGTGTGTGTGTTGTGTGTGTGTGTGTTGTCGGTGTGTGTGTGTGTTGTCGGTGTGTGTGTGTGTGTGTTGTCGGTGTGTGTGTGTGTGTGTGTTGTTGGTGTGTGTGTGTGTGTGTTGTGTGTGTGTGTGTTGTCGGTGTGTGTGTGTGTTGTCGGTGTGTGTGTGTGTGTGTGTTGTCGGTGTGTGTGTGTGTGTGTGTTGTCGGTGTGTGTGTGTGTGTGTTGTCGGTGTGTGTGTGTGTTGTCGGTTGTTTGTGTGTGTGTGTGTTGTCGGTGTGTGTGTGTGTTAGTGTTGTCGGTGTGTGTGTGTTGTCGGTGTGTGTGTGTGTGTGTGTTGTGTGTGTGTGTGTTGTCGGTGTGTGTGAGTGTGTGTTGTCGGTGTGTGTGTGTGTGTTGTCGGTGTGTGTGTGTGTGTGTTGTGTGTGTGTGTGTGTGTTGTCGGTGTGTGTGTGTGTGTGTGTGTTGTCGGTGTGTGTGTGTGTGTGTTGTCGGTGTGTGTGTGTGTGTTGTGTGGGTGTGTGTTGTCGGTGTGTGTGTGTGTGTTGTCGATGTGTGTGTGTGTGTTGTCGGTGGTAGTGTGTGTGTGTTGTGTGTGTGTGTGTTGTCGGTGTGTGTGTGTGTGTGTGTTGTTGTGTGTGTGTGTGTGTGTTGTGTGTGTGTGTGTTGTCGGTGTGTGTGTGTGTTGTCGGTGTGTGTGTGTGTGTGTGTGTTGTCGGTGTGTGTGTGTGTGTGTTGTCGGTGTGTGTGTGTGTGTTGTGTGGGTGTGTGTTGTCGGTGTGTGTGTGTGTGTTGTCGATGTGTGTGTGTGTGTTGTCGGTGGTAGTGTGTGTGTGTTGTGTGTGTGTGTGTTGTCGGTGTGTGTGTGTGTGTGTGTTGTTGGTGTGTGTGTGTGTGTGTTGTGTGTGTGTGTGTTGTCGGTGTGTGTGTGTGTTGTCGGTGTGTGTGTGTGTGTGTGTTGTCGGTGTGTGTGTGTGTGTGTTGTCGGTGTGTGTGTGTGTTGTCGGTGTGTGTGTGTGTTGTCGGTGTGTGTGTGTGTGTGTTGTCGGTGTGTGTGTGTGTGAGTGTTGTCGGTGTTTGTGTGTTGTCGGTGTGTGTGTGTGTGTGTGTTGTGTGTGTGTGTGTTGTCGCTGTGTGTGTGTGTTGTCGGTGTGTGTGTGTGTATGTTGTCGGTGTGTGTGTGTGTGTGTGTGTTGTCGGTGTGTGTGTGTGTTGTCGGTGTGTGTGTGTGTGTGTTGTCGGTGTGTGTGTGTTATGGTGTGGTGTGTGTGTGTGTTGTCGGTGTGTGTGTGTGTGTGTTGTGTGTTGTCGGTGTGTGTGTGTGTGTGTGTTGTCGGTGTGTGTGTGTGTGTGGTGTGTGTGTGTGTGTGTTGTCGGTGTGTGTGTGTGGTGTGGTGTGTGTGTGTTGTCGGTGTGTGTGTGTGTGTGTTGTCGGTGTGTGTGTGTGTGTCGGTGTGTGTGTGTGGTGTGTGTGTGTGTGTGGTGTGTGTGTGTGTGTGTTGTCGGTGTGTGTGTGTATTGTGGTGTGTGTGTGTGTGTTGTCGGTGTGTGTGTGTGTGTCGGTGTGTGTGTGTGTGTTGTCGGTGTGTGTGTGTGTGTGTGTGTGTGTGTTGTCGGTGTGTGTGTGTGTGTGTTGTTGGTGTGTGTGTGTGTGTGTTGTGTGTGTGTGTGTTGTCGGTGTGTGTGTGTGTTGTCGGTGTGTGTGTGTGTGTGTTGTCGGTGTGTGTGTGTGTGTGTTGTGGTGGTGTGTGTGTGTGTGTGGTGTGTGTGTGTGTTGTCGGTGTGTGTGTGTGTTGTCGGTGTGTGTGTGTGTGTGTGTTGTCGGTGTGTGTGTGTGTGTGTTGTCGGTGTGTGTGTGTGTGTGTTGTCGGTGTGTGTGTGTGTTGTCGGTGTGTGTGTGTGTGTGTGTCGGTGTGTGTGTGTGTGTAGTGTTGTCGGTGTGTGTGTGTTGTCGGTGTGTGTGTGTGTGTGTGTGTTGTGTGTGTGTGTGTTGTCGGTGTGTGTGTGTGTGTGTTGTCGGTGTGTGTGTGTGTTGTCGGTGTCGTGTGTGTGTGTGTGTGTTGTCGGTGTGTGTGTGTGTGTGTTGTCGGTGTGTGTGTGTGTGTTGTGTGGGTGTGTGTTGTCGGTGTGTGTGTGTGTGTTGTCGATGTGTGTGTGTGTGTTGTCGGTGTGTAGTGTGTGTGTGTTGTGTGTGTGTGTGTTGTCGTGTGTGTGTGTGTGTGTGTGTTGTTGGTGTGTGTGTGTGTGTGTTGTGTGTGTGTGTGTTGTCGGTGTGTGTGTGTGTTGTCGGTGTGTGTGTGTGTGTGTGTTGTCGGTGTGTGTGTGTGTGTGTTGTCGGTGTGTGTGTGTGTTGTCGGTGTGTGTGTGTGTTGTCGATGTGTGTGTGTGTGTGTTGTCGGTGTGTGTGTGTGTGAGGTGTTGTCGGTGTGTGTGTGTTGTCGGTGTGTGTGTGTGTGTGTGTTTGTGTGTGTGTGTGTTGTCGCTGTGTGTGTGTGTTGTCGGTGTGTGTGTGTGTGTGTTGTCGGTGTGTGTGTGTGTGTGTGTGTGTGTTGTCGGTGTGTGTGTGTGTTGTCGGTGTGTGTGTGTGTGTGTTGTCGGTGTGTGTGTGTTATCGGTGTGTGTGTGTGTGTGTGTTGTGCGTGTGTGTGTTGTCGGTGTGTGTGCGTGTGTGTTGTCGGTGTGTGTGTGTGTGTGTGTCGTTGTCGGTGTGTGTGTGTGTTGTCGGTGTGTGTGTGTGTGTGTTGTCGGTGTGTGTGTGTTGTCGGTGTGTGTGTGTGTGTGTTGTCGGTGTGTGTGTGTGTGTGTGTCGTTGTCGGTGTGTGTGTGTGTTGTCGGTGTGTGTGTGTGTGTGTGTGTCGGTGTGTGTGTGTTGTCGGTGTGTGTGTGTGTGTTGTCGGTGTGTTCTTAGTGTGTGTGTGTGTGTGTTGTCGGTGTGTGTGTGTGTGTGTGTTGTCGGTGTGTGTGTGTGTGTGTGTGTGTGTGTGTGTGTTGTCGGTGTGTGTGTGTGTTGTCGGTGTGTGTGTGTGTGTGTGTTGTCGGTGTGTGTGTGTGTGTGTGTTGTCGGTGTGTGTGTGTGTGTGTCGGTGTGTGTGTGTGTTGTCGGTGTGTGTGTGTGTTGTCGGTGTGTGTGTGTGTGTGTGTTGTCGGTGTGTGTGTGTGTGTGTGTTGTCGGTGTGTGTGTGTGTGTGTTGTCGGTGTGTGTGTGTGTTGTCGGTGTTTGTGTGTGTGTGTGTTGTCGATGTGTGTGTGTGTGTAGTTGTCGGTGTCGTGTGTGTGTGTGTTGTCGTGTGTGTGTGTGTGTCGGTGTGTGTGTGTGTGTGTGTGTTGTCGGTGTGTGTGAGTGTGTGTTGTCGGTGTGTGTGTGTGTGTTGTCGGTGTGTGTGTGTGTGTGTTGTCGGTCTGTGTGTGTGTGTGTGTTGTCAGTGTGTGTGTGTGTGTGTTGTCGGTGTGTGTGTGTTGTCGGTGTGTGTGTGTGTGTTGTCGATGTGTGTGTGTGTGTTGTCGGTGTGTGTGTGTGTGAGTGTTGTCGGTGTGTGTGTGTTGTCGGTGTGTGTGTGTTTGTGTGTTGTTGGTGTGTGTGTGTGTTGTCGTGTGTGTGTGGTGTGTTGTCGGTGTGTGT
>NW_027675646.1:0-5000 GCF_965601325.2 Salmo salar | reverse complement strand
GTCGGTGTGTGTGTGTGTGTTGTCGGTGTGTGTGTGTGTTGACGGTGTGTGTGTGTGTGTGTTGTCGGTGTGTGTGTGTGTGTGTGTGTGTTGTCGGTGTGTGTGTGTTGTCGGTGTGTGTGTGTGTGTGTGTCGGTGTGTGTGTGTGTGTTGTGTGTGTGTGTGTTGTCGGTGTGTGTGTGTGTGTGTCGGTGGTGTGTGTCTGTGTGTGTTGTCGGTGTGTGTGTGTGTGTGTGAGTTGTCGTGTGTGTGTGTGTGTGTGCCTGTCGGTGTGTGTGTGTGTGTGTGTCGGTGTGGGGTGTGTGTGTGTTGTACGTGTGTGTGTGTGTGTTGTCGGTGTGTGTGTGTGTTGTCGGTGTGTGTGTGTGTGTTGTCGGTGTGTTGTCGGTGTGTGTGTGTGTGTGTGTTGTCGGTGTGTGTGTGTGTGAGTGTTGTCGGTGTGTGTGTCGATGTCAGTGTGTGTGTGTGTGTGTCGTGTGTGTGTGTGTTGTCTGTGTGTGTGAGTGTGTGTTGTCGGTGTGTGTGTGTGTGTGTTGTCGGTGTGTGTGAGTGTGTGTTGTCGGTGTGTGTGTGTCGGTGTGTGTGTGTGTGTTGTCGTCGTGTGTGTGTGTGTGTTGTCGGTGTGTGTGTGTGTGTTGTGTGTGTCGTGTGTTGTGCGTGTGTTGTGTGTGTGTGTGTTGTCGGTGTGTGTGTGTGTAACATTGTGTTGGTGTGTGTGTGTGTGTGTCGGTGTGTGTGTGTTGTCGGTGTGTGTGTGTGTGTGTCGGTGTCGGTGTGTGTGTGTGTGTGTTGTCGGTGTGTGTGTGTGTGTGTTGTCGGTGTGTCTGTGTGTTGTCGGTGTGTGTGTGTGTGTGTGTCGTGTGTGTGTGTGTGTGTGTGTGTGTGTGTGTTGTCGGTGTGTGTGTGTGTTGTCGGCGGTGTGTGTGTGTGTGTGTGTTGTCGGTGTGTGTGTGTGTGTGTTGTGGGGTGTTTGTGTGTGTTGTCCGTGTGTGTATGTGTGTGTGTTGTCTGTCTGTGTGTGTGTGTTGTCGGTGTGTGTGTGTGTGTGTTGTCGGTGTGTGTGCGTGTGTTGTGTGTGTGTGTGCGTTGTCGGTGTGTGTGTGTGTCGGTGTGTCGTGTGTGTGTCTGTGTGATGTCGGTGTGTGTGTGTGTGTGTGTTGTCGGTGTGTGTGTGTGTGTGCGTGTGTGTGTGTCGGTGTGTGCGTGTGTGTTGTCCGGTGTGTGTGTGTGTGTTGTCGGTGTGTGTGTGTTATCGGTGTGTGTGTGTGTGTGTTGTCGAGTGTGTGTGTGTGTGTGTATGTCGGTGTGTGTGTGTGTTGTCGGTGTGTGTGTGTGTGTGTTGTCGGTGTGTGTGTGTGTGTTGTCGGTGTGTGTGTGCGTGTGTGTTGTCGGTGTGTGTGTGTCGTGTGTGTCTGTGTGTTGTCGGTGTGTGTGTGTTGTCGGTGTGTCGTGTGTGTGTGTGTTGTCGGTGTGTGTGTGTGTGCTGTTGTCGGTGTGTGTGTGTGGTGTCGGTGTGTGTGTGTGTTGTCGGTGTGTGTGTGTGTGTCGTTGGTGTGTGTGTGTGTGTGTGTCGGTGTGTGTGTGTAGTGTGTTGTCGTGTGTGTGTGTGTTGTCGTGTGTGTGTCGTGTGTGTGTGTTGTCGGTGTGTGTGTGTGTGTGTTGTCGGTGTGTGTGTGTGTCGGTGTGTGTCGTGTGTTGTCGGTGTGTGTGTGTCAGTGTGTGTGTTGTCAGTGTGTGTGTGTGTGTGTTGTCCCGGTGTGTGTGTGTGTGTGTTGTCGTGTGTGTGTGTCGGTGTGTGTGTGTGTCTCGTGTTGCTGGTGTGTGTGTGTGTGTGTTGTCGGTGTGTGTGTGTGTGTTGTCGGTGTGTGTGTGTGTGTGTTGTCGGTGTGTGTGTGTGTGTCGTGTTGTCGGTGTGTGTGTGTGTGTTGTCGGTGTGTTGTTAGTGTGTGTGTGTGTGTGTTGTCGTGTGTGTGTGTGTGTGTGTCGGTGTGTGTGTGTGTGTGTGTCGTGTGTGTGTGTTGTCGGTGTGTGTGTGTGTGTTGTCCCGGTGTGTGTGTGTGTGTGTTGTCGGTGTGTGTGTGTTGTCGGTGTGTGTGTGTGTGTGTGTGTTGTTGGTGTGTGTGTGTGTGTCGTGTGTGTGTGTGTTGTCGGTGTGTGTGTGTGTGTGTGTGTGCTGTCGGTGTGTTTGTGTGTGTGTTGTCGGTGTGTGTGTGTGTGTGTGGTGTCGGGGTGTGTGTGTGTGTTGTCGTGTGTGTGTGTGTGTTGTCGGTGTGTGTGTGTGTTAGTGTTGTCGGTCTGTGTGTGTGATGTCCCCGGTGTGTGTGTGTGTGTGTGTTGTCAGTGTGTGTGTTGTCGGTGTGTGTGAGTGTGTGTGTTGTCGGTGTGTGTGTGTGTGTTTGTCGGTGTGTGTGTGTGTGTGTTGTCGGTGTGTGTGTGTGTGTCGTGTGTTGTGTGTGTGTGTGTTGTCGGTGTGTGTGTGTGTGTGTTGTCGGTGTGTGTGTGTGTGTTGTCGGTGTGTGTGTGTGTGTGTTGTCAGTGTGTGTGTGTGTTGTCAGTGTGTGTGTGTTATCGTGTGTTGTGTGTGTGTGTTGTCGGTGTGTGTGTGTTGTGTGTCTGTGTGTTGTCGGTGTGTGTGTGTGTGTGTTGTCGGTGTGTGTGTGTTGTGTGTGCGTGTGTGTGTTGTCGGTGTTGTCGGTGTGTGTGTGTGTGTGTTGTCGGTGTGTGTGTGTGTAGTGTTGTCGGTGTGTGTGTGTTGTCGGGGTGTGTGTGTGTGTTGTGTGTGTGTGTGTGTTGTCGCTGTGTGTGTGTGTTGTCGGTGTGTGTGTGTGTGTTGTCGGTGTGTGTGTGTGTGGGTGTGTGTGTTGTCGGTGTGTGTGTGTGTTGTCGGTGTGTGTGTGTGTGTGTGTTGTCGGTGTGTGTGTGTTATCGGTGTGTGTGTGTGTGTGTGTTGTCGGTGTGTGTGTGTGTGTCTGTGTGTTGTCGGTGTGTGTGTGTGTGTGTTGTCGGTGTGTGTGTGTTGTCGGTGTGTGTGTGTGTGTGTTGTCGGTGTGTGTGTGTGTTGTCGGTGTGTGTGTGTGTGTTGTGTGTGTGTGTGTTGTCGGTGTGTGTGTGTGTGTGTTGTCGGTGTGTGTGTGTGTGTTGTCGGTGTGTGTGTGTGTGTG
Source organism: Salmo salar (assembly GCF_965601325.2). Lineage (NCBI taxonomy): Eukaryota > Metazoa > Chordata > Actinopteri > Salmoniformes > Salmonidae > Salmo > Salmo salar. The sequence continues at coordinate 1,839 of NW_027675646.1, read as the reverse complement.
TTGTCGGTGTGTGTGTGTGTGTTGTGTGTGTGTGTTGTCGGTGTGTGTGTGTGTGTGTGTTGTCGGTGTGTGTGTGTTGTCGGTGTGTGTGTGTGTGTTGTCGGTGTGTGTGTGTGTGTGTTGTCGGTGTGTGTGTGTGTGTGTGTTGTCGGTATGTGTGTGTGTGTTGTGTGTGTGTGTGTTGTCGGTGTGTGTGTGTGTGTTGTCGATGTGTGTGTGTGTGTGTTGTCGGTGTGTGTGTGTGTGTGTTGTGTGTGTGTGTGTTGTCGGTGTGTGTGTGTTTGTTGTTGGTGTGTGTGTGTGTGTGTTGTGTGTGTGTGTGTTGTCAGTGTGTGTGTGTGTGTGTTGTCTGTCTGTGTGTGTGTGTGTGTTGTCGGTGTGTGTGTGTGTGTGTTGTCGGTGTGTGTGTGTGTGTTGTCGGTGTGTGTGTGTGTTGTCGGTGTGTGTGTGTGTGTGTGTTGTCGGTGTGTGTGTGTGTGTGAGTGTTGTCGGTGTGTGTGTGTTGTCGGTGTGTGTGTGTGTGTGTGTGTGTGTTGTCGGTGTGTGTGTGTGTTGTCGGTGTGTGTGTGTGTGTTGTCGGTGTGTGTCTGTGTGTGTGTGTTGTAGGTGTGTGTGTGTGTTGTCGGTGTGTGTGTGTGTGTGTTGTCGGTGTGTGTGTGTTATCGGTGTGTGTGTGTGTGTGTTGTCGGTGTGTGTGTGTGTGTGTTGTCGGTGTGTGTGTGTGTGTTGTCGGTGTGTGTGTGTGTGTGTTGTCGGTGTGTGTGTGTGTGTGTTGTCGGTGTGTGTGTGTGTGTTGTCGGTGTGTTGTTAGTGTGTGTGTGTGTGTGTGTGTTGTCGGTGTGTGTGTGTGTGTGTTGTCGGTGTGTGTGTGTTATCGGTGTGTGTGTGTGTGTGTGTTGTCGGTGTGTGTGTGTGTGTCTGTGTGTTGTCGGTGTGTGTGTGTGTGTGTGTTGTCGGTGTGTGTGTGTTGTCGGTGTGTGTGTGTGTGTTGTCGGTGTGTTGTTGGTGTGTGTGTGTGTGTGTTGTCGGTGTGTGTGTGTGTGTTGTCGGTGTGTGTGTGTGTGTTGTGTGTGTGTGTGTTGTCGGTGTGTGTGTGTGTGTGTTGTCGGTGTGTGTGTGTCTGTTGTCGGTGTGTGTGTGTGTGTGTTGTCGGTGTGTGTGTGTGTGTGTGTTGTGTGTGTGTGTTGTCGGTGTGTGTGTGTGTGTGTGTTGTCGGTGTGTGTGTGTTGTCGGTGTGTGTGTGTGTGTTGTCGGTGTGTGTGTGTGTGTTGTCGGTGTGTGTGTGTGTGTTGTCGGTATGTGTGTGTGTGTTGTGTGTGTGTGTGTTGTCGGTGTGTGTGTGTGTGTTGTCGATGTGTGTGTGTGTGTGTTGTCGGTGTGTGTGTGTGTGTGTGTGTTGTTGGTGTGTGTGTGTGTGTGTGTTGTGTGTGTGTGTGTTGTCAGTGTGTGTGTGTGTGTGTTGTCTGTCTGTGTGTGTGTGTGTGTTGTCGGTGTGTGTGTGTGTTGTTGGTGTGTGTGTGTGTGTGTGTGTTGTCGGTGTGTGTGTGTGTGAGTGTTGTCGGTGTGTGTGTGTTGTCGGTGTGTGTGTGTGTGTGTGTGTGTGTGTGTGTGTGTGTTGTCGGTGTGTGTGTGTGTTGTCGGTGTGTGTGTGTGTGTTGTCGGTGTGTGTGTGTGTGTGTGTGTGTGTTGTCGGTGTGTGTGTGTGTTGTCGGTGTGTGTGTGTGTGTGTTGTCGGTGTGTGTGTGTTATCGGTGTGTGTGTGTGTGTGTTGTCGGTGTGTGTGTGTGTGTGTTGTCGGTGTGTGTGTGTGTGTTGTCGGTGTGTGTGTGTGTGTGTTGT
>NW_027675645.1:47500-56923 GCF_965601325.2 Salmo salar | reverse complement strand
CGGTGTGTGTGTCTGTGTGTGTTGTCGGTGTGTGTGTGTGTGTTGTCGGTGTGTGTGTGTGTGTGTTGTCGTTGTGTTGTGTGTGTTGTCGGTGTGTGTGTGTGTGTGTGTGTTGTCGGTGTGTGTGTGTGTGTGTGTGTTGTCGGTGTGTGTGTGTGTGTTGTCGGTGTGTGTGTGTGTGTTGTCGGTGTGTGTGTGTGTGTGTTGTCAGTGTGTGTGTGTGTGTGTGTTGTCGGTGTGTGTGTGTGTGTGTTGTCGGGTGTGTGTGTGTGTGTGTGTGTTGTCGGTGTGTGTGTGTGTGTTGTCGGTGTGTGTGTGTGTGTGTTGTCGGTGTGTGTGTGTGTGTGTTGCCGGTGTTTGTGTGTGTGTGTGTTGTCGGTGTGTGTGTGTTGTCGGTGTGTGTGTGTGTGTGTTGTGTGTGTGTGTGTTGTCGGTGTGTGTGTGTGTGTGTTGTCGGTGTGTGTGTGTGTGTGTGTGTGTGTGTGTGTGTGTGATGTCGGTGTGTGTGTGTGTGTGTGTGTGTGTGTTGTCGGTGTGTGTGTGTCTGTGTTGTCGGTGTGTGTGTGTGTGTTGTCGGTGTGTGTGTGTGTGTGTTTTGTCGGTGTGTGTGTGTGTGTTGCTGGTGTTTGTGTGTGTGTGTGTTTTTGTTGTGTGTGTGTGTGTTGTCGGTGTGTGTGTGTGTGTGTTGTCTGTGTGTGTGTGTGTTGTCGGTGTGTGTGTGTGTGTTGTCGGTGTGTGTGTGTGTGTTGTCGGTGTGTGTGTGTGTGTGTGTTGTCGGTGTGTGTGTGTGTGTTGTCGGTGTGTGTGTGTTTTTGTTGTCGTTGTTGTGTGTGTGTGTGTTGTCGGTGTGTGTGAGTTGTCGGTGTGTGTGTGAGTGTGTTATCGGTGTGTGTGTGTGTGTGTGTGTGTTGTCGGTGTGTGTGTGTGTGTGTTGTCGGTGTGTGTGTGTGTGTTGTCGGTGTGTGTGTGTTGTCGGTGTGTGTGTGTGTTGTTGGTGTGTGTTGTGTGTGTGTGTGTTGTCGTTGTGTGTGTGTGTGTGTTGTCAGTGTGTGTGTGTGTGTGTGTTGTCGGTGTGTGTGTGTGTGTTGTCGGTGTGTGTGTGTGTGGTGTCGTTGTTGTGTGTGTGTGTGTTGTCGGTGTGTGTGTGTGTGTGTTGTCGGTGTGTGTGTGTGTGTGTTGCCGGTGTTTGTGTGTGTGTGTGTTGTCGGTGTGTGTGTGTTGTCGGTGTGTGTGTGTGTGTGTTGTGTGTGTGTGTGTTGTCGCTGTGTGTGTGTGTGTGTTGTCGGTGTGTGTGTGTGTGTTGTGTGTGTGTGTGTGTCTGTGTGTTGTCGGTGTGTGTGTGTGTGTTGTCGGTGTGTGTGTGTGTGTTGTCGTTGGTGTGTGTGTGTGTTGTCGGTGTGTGTGTGTGTGTTGTCGGTGTGTGTGTGTGTGTGTGTGTGTGTGTTGTCGGTGTATGTGTGTTGTCGGTGTGTGTGTGTGTGTTGTCGGTGTTTGTGTGTGTGTGTTGTCGGTGTGTGTGTGTGTGTTGTCGGTGTGTGTGTGTGTTTGTGTTGTCGGTGTGTGTGTGTGTTTGTGTTGTCGGTGTGTGTGTGTGTGTTGTCAGTGTGTGTGTGTGTGTGTGTGTGTGTGTTGTCGGTGTGTGTGTGTGTGTGTGTGTTGTGTGTGTGTGTGTTGTCGGTCTGTGTCTGTGTGTGTGTGTGTTGTCGGTGTGTGTGTGTGTGTTGTCGGTGTGTGTGTGTGTGTGTGTTGTCGGTGTGTGTGTGTGTGTGTTGTCGGTGTGTGTGTGTGTGTGTGTGTGTGTGTGTGTTGTCGGTGTGTGTGTGTGTGTGTGTTGTCGGTGTGTGTGTGTGTGTTGTCGGTGTGTGTGTGTGTGTGTTGTCGGTGTGTGTGTGTGTGTTGCTGGTGTTTGTGTGTGTGTGTGTTGTCGGTGTGTGTGTGTGTGTTGTCGGTGTGTGTGTGTGTGTGTGTGTGTGTGTGTGTGTGTGTTGTCGGTGTGTGTGTGTGTGTGTTGTCGGTGTGTGTGTGTGTGTTGTCGGTGTGTGTGTCTGTGTGTGTTGTCGGTGTGTGTGTGTGTGTTGTCGGTGTGTGTGTGTGTGTTGTCGTTGTTGTGTGTGTGTGTGTTGTCGGTGTGTGTGTGTGTGTGTGTGTTGTCGGTGTGTGTGTGTGTGTGTGTGTGTGTGTTGTCGGTGTGTGTGTGTGTGTTGTCGATGTGTGTGTGTGTGTGTTGTCGGTGTGTGTGTGTGTGTGTTGTCAGTTTGTGTGTGTGTGTGTGTGTTGTCGGTGTGTGTGTGTGTGTGTTGTCGGGTGTGTGTGTGTGTGTGTGTGTTGTCGGTGTGTGTGTGTGTGTTGTCGGTGTGTGTGTGTGTGTTGTCGGTGTGTGTGTGTGTGTGTTGCCGGTGTTTGTGTGTGTGTGTGTTGTCGGTGTGTGTGTGTTGTCGGTGTGTGTGTGTGTGTGTTGTGTGTGTGTGTGTTGTCGGTGTGTGTGTGTGTGTGTTGTCGGTGTGTGTGTGTGTGTTGTGTGTGTGTGTGTGTGTGTGTGTTGTCGGTGTGTGTGTGTGTGTGTGTGTGTGTGTGTGTGTGTGTGTGTTGTCGGTGTGTGTGTGTGTGTGTTGTCGGTGTGTGTGTGTGTGTTGTCGGTGTGTGTGTGTGTGTGTTTTGTCGGTGTGTGTGTGTGTGTTGCTGGTGTTTGTGTGTGTGTGTGTTTTTGTTGTGTGTGTGTGTGTTGTCGGTGTGTGTGTGTGTGTTGTCGGTGTGTGTGTGTGTGTGTGTTGTCGGTGTGTGTGTGTGTGTTGTCGGTGTGTGTGTGTTTTTGTTGTCGTTGTTGTGTGTGTGTGTGTTGTCGGTGTGTGTGAGTTGTCGGTGTGTGTGTGAGTGTGTTATCGGTGTGTGTGTGTGTGTGTGTGTGTTGTCGGTGTGTGTGTGTGTGTGTTGTCGGTGTGTGTGTGTGTGTTGTCGGTGTGTGTGTGTTGTCGGTGTGTGTGTGTGTTGTTGGTGTGTGTGTGTGTGTGTGTTGTCGTTGTGTGTGTGTGTGTGTTGTCAGTGTGTGTGTGTGTGTGTGTTGTCGGTGTGTGTGTGTGTGTTGTCGGTGTGTGTGTGTGTGGTGTCGTTGTTGTGTGTGTGTGTGTTGTCGGTGTGTGTGTGTGTGTGTTGTCGGTGTGTGTGTGTGTGTGTGTGTGTGTTGTCGGTGTGTGTGTGTTTTCGGTGTGTGTGTGTGTGTGTGTGTTGTCGGTGTGTGTGTGTGTGTTGTCGGTGTGTGTGTGTGTGTTGTCGGTGTGTGTGTGTGTGTGTGTTGTCGGTGTGTGTGTGTGTGTGTTGTCGGTGTGTGTGTTGTCGGTGTGTGTGTGTGTGTGTTGTCGGTGTGTGTGTGTGTGTGTGTGTTGTCGGTGTGTGTGTGTGTGTGTTGTGTGTGTGTGTGTTGTCGGTGTGTGTGTGTGTGTGTGTTGTCGGTGTGTGTGTGTGTGTGTTGTCGGTGTGTGTGTGTGTTGTCGGTGTGTGTGTGTGTGTGTTGTCGGTGTGTGTGTTGTCGGTGTGTGTGTGTGTGTGTGTGTGTTGTCGGTGTGTGTGTGTGTGTTGTCGATGTGTGTGTGTGTGTTGTCGGTGTGTGTGTGTGTGTTGTCGGTGTGTTTGTGGGTGTGTGTTGTCGGTGTGTGTGTGTTGTTTGTGTGTGTGTTGTCGGTGTGTGTGTGTGTTGTCGATGTGTGTGTGTGTGTTGTCGGTGTGTGTGTGTGTTGTCGGTGTGTGTGTGTGTGTGTGTGTTGTCGGTGTGTGTGTGTGTGTGTTGTGTGTGTGTGTGTTGTCGGTGTGTGTGTGTGTTGTCGGTGTGTGTGTGTGTGTTGTCGTTGGTGTGTGTGTGTTGTCGGTGTGTGTGTGTGTGTTGTCGGTGTGTGTGTGTGTGTGTGTGTGTGTGTTGTCGGTGTATGTGTGTTGTCGGTGTGTGTGTGTGTGTTGTCGGTGTTTGTGTGTGTGTGTTGTCGGTGTGTGTGTGTGTGTTGTCGGTGTGTGTGTGTGTTTGTGTTGTCGGTGTGTGTGTGTGTTTGTGTTGTCGGTGTGTGTGTGTGTGTTGTCGGTGTGTGTGTGTGTGTGTGTGTGTGTGTTGTCGGTGTGTGTGTGTGTGTGTGTGTTGTGTGTGTGTGTGTTGTCGGTCTGTGTCTGTGTGTGTGTGTGTTGTCGGTGTGTGTGTGTGTGTTGTCGGTGTGTGTGTGTGTGTGTGTTGTCGGTGTGTGTGTGTGTGTGTTGTCGGTGTGTGTGTGTGTGTGTTGTCGGTGTGTGTGTGTGTGTGTGTTGTCGGTGTGTGTGTGTGTGTTGTCGGTGTGTGTGTGTGTGTGTTGTCGGTGTGTGTGTGTGTGTTGCTGGTGTTTGTGTGTGTGTGTGTTGTCGGTGTGTGTGTGTGTGTTGTCGGTGTGTGTGTGTGTGTGTGTGTGTGTGTGTGTGTTGTCGGTGTGTGTGTGTGTGTGTTGTCGGTGTGTGTGTGTGTGTTGTCGGTGTGTGTGTCTGTGTGTGTTGTCGGTGTGTGTGTGTGTGTTGTCGGTGTGTGTGTGTGTGTTGTCGTTGTTGTGTGTGTGTGTGTTGTCGGTGTGTGTGTGTGTGTGTGTGTTGTCGGTGTGTGTGTGTGTGTGTGTGTGTGTGTTGTCGGTGTGTGTGTGTGTGTTGTCGGTGTGTGTGTGTGTGTGTTGTCGGTGTGTGTGTGTGTGTGTTGTCAGTGTGTGTGTGTGTGTGTGTTGTCGGTGTGTGTGTGTGTGTGTTGTCGGGTGTGTGTGTGTGTGTGTGTGTTGTCGGTGTGTGTGTGTGTGTTGTCGGTGTGTGTGTGTGTGTTGTCGGTGTGTGTGTGTGTGTGTTGCCGGTGTTTGTGTGTGTGTGTGTTGTCGGTGTGTGTGTGTTGTCGGTGTGTGTGTGTGTGTGTTGTGTGTGTGTGTGTTGTCGGTGTGTGTGTGTGTGTGTTGTCGGTGTGTGTGTGTGTGTTGTGTGTGTGTGTGTGTGTGTGTGTTGTCGGTGTGTGTGTGTGTGTGTGTGTGTGTGTGTGTGTTGTCGGTGTGTGTGTGTGTGTGTTGTCGGTGTGTGTGTGTGTGTTGTCGGTGTGTGTGTGTGTGTGTTTTGTCGGTGTGTGTGTGTGTGTTGCTGGTGTTTGTGTGTGTGTGTGTTTTTGTTGTGTGTGTGTGTTGTCGGTGTGTGTGTGTGTGTTGTCGGTGTGTGTGTGTGTGTGTGTTGTCGGTGTGTGTGTGTGTGTTGTCGGTGTGTGTGTGTTTTTGTTGTCGTTGTTGTGTGTGTGTGTGTTGTCGGTGTGTGTGAGTTGTCGGTGTGTGTGTGAGTGTGTTATCGGTGTGTGTGTGTGTGTGTGTGTGTTGTCGGTGTGTGTGTGTGTGTGTTGTCGGTGTGTGTGTGTGTGTTGTCGGTGTGTGTGTGTTGTCGGTGTGTGTGTGTGTTGTTGGTGTGTGTGTGTGTGTGTGTTGTCGTTGTGTGTGTGTGTGTGTTGTCAGTGTGTGTGTGTGTGTGTGTTGTCGGTGTGTGTGTGTGTGTTGTCGGTGTGTGTGTGTGTGGTGTCGTTGTTGTGTGTGTGTGTGTTGTCGGTGTGTGTGTGTGTGTGTTGTCGGTGTGTGTGTGTGTGTGTGTGTGTGTTGTCGGTGTGTGTGTGTTTTCGGTGTGTGTGTGTGTGTGTGTGTTGTCGGTGTGTGTGTGTGTGTTGTCGGTGTGTGTGTGTGTGTTGTCGGTGTGTGTGTGTGTGTTGTCGGTGTGTGTGTGTGTGTGTTGTCGGTGTGTGTGTTGTCGGTGTGTGTGTGTGTGTGTTGTCGGTGTGTGTGTGTGTGTGTGTGTTGTCGGTGTGTGTGTGTGTGTGTTGTGTGTGTGTGTGTTGTCGGTGTGTGTGTGTGTGTGTTGTCGGTGTGTGTGTGTGTGTGTTGTCGGTGTGTGTGTGTGTTGTCGGTGTGTGTGTGTGTGTGTTGTCGGTGTGTGTGTTGTCGGTGTGTGTGTGTGTGTGTGTGTGTTGTCGGTGTGTGTGTGTGTGTTGTCGGTGTGTGTGTGTGTGTTGTCGGTGTGTGTGTGTGTGTTGTCGGTGTGTTTGTGTGTGTGTGTTGTCGGTGTGTGTGTGTTGTTTGTGTGTGTGTTGTCGGTGTGTGTGTGTGTGTGTTGTCGGTGTGTGTGTGTGTGTTGTCGGTGTGTGTGTGTGTTGTCGGTGTGTGTGTGTGTGTGTGTGTTGTCGGTGTGTGTGTGTGTGTGTTGTGTGTGTGTGTGTTGTCGGTGTGTGTGTGTGTTGTTGGTGTGTGTGTGTGTGTTGTCGGTGTGTGTGTGTTGTCGGTGTGTGTGCGTGTTGTCGGTGTGTGTGTGTGTGTGTTGTCGGTGTGTGTGTTTGTGTTGTCGGTGTGTGTGTGTTGTCGGTGTGTGTGTGTGTGTGTGTGTGTTGTCGGTGTGTGTGTGTGTGTTGTCGGGGTGTGTGTGTGTGTGTTGTCGGAGTGTTTGTGTGTGTGTTGTCGGTGTGTGTGTGTGTGTTGCTGGTGTTTGTGTGAGTGTGTGTTGTCGGTGTGTGTGTGTGTGTTGTCGGTGTGTGTGTGTGTGTGTGTGTGTGTTGTCGGTGTGTGTGTGTGTGTGTGTGTTGTCGGTGTGTGTGTGTGTGTGTGTGTGTTGTCGGTGTGTGTGTGTGTGTTGTTGGTGTGTGTGTGTGTGTGTTGTCGTTGTTGTGTGTGTGTGTGTTGTCGGTGTGTGTGTGTGTGTGTTGTCGGTGTGTGTGTTGTCGGTGTGTGTGTGTGTGTGTTGTCGGTGTGTTGTCGGTGTGTGTATGTGTGTTGTCAGTGTGTGTGTGTGTGTGTGTTGTTGGTGTGTGTGTGTGTGTGTTGTCGGTGTGTGTGTGTTGTCGGTGTGTGTGTGTGTGTTGTTGGTGTGTGTGTGTGTGTGTTGTCGGTGTGTGTGTGTGTGTTGTCGGTGTGTGTGTGTGTGTGTGTTGTCGTTGTTGTATGTGTGTGTGTTGTCGGTGTGTGTGTGTGTGTGTTGTCGGTGTGTGTGTGTGTGTGTGTGTGTGTGTGTGTGTGTGTGTTGTCGGTGTGTGTGTGTTGTCGGTGTGTGTGTGTGTGTTGTCTGTGTGTGTGTGTGTGTGTTGTCGGTGTGTGTGTGTGTGTTGTCGGTGTGTGTGTGTGTGTTGTCGTTGTTGTGTGTGTGTGTGTTGTCGGTGTGTGTGTGTGTGTGTTGTCGGTGTGTGTGTGTGTGTGTGTGTGTGTGTTGTCGGTGTGTGTGTGTTGTCGGTGTGTGTGTGTGTGTGTTGTCGGTGTTTGTGTGTGTGTGTTGTCGGTGTGTGTGTGTGTGTTGTCGGTGTGTGTGTGTGTTGTCGGTGTGTGTGTGTGTTTGTGTTGTCGGTGTGTGTGTGTGTGTTGTCGGTGTGTGTGTGTGTGTGTGTGTGTGTGTTGTCGGTGTGTGTGTGTGTGTGTGTTGTGTGTGTGTGTGTTGTCGGTGTGTGTCTGTGTGTGTGTGTGTTGTCGGTGTGTGTGTGTGTGTTGTCGGTGTGTGTGTGTGTGTGTGTGTGTGTGTGTCGGTGTGTGTGTGTGTGTGTTGTCGGTGTGTGTGTGTGTGTGTGTGTGTGTGTGTGTGTGTTGTCGGTGTGTGTGTGTGTGTGTGTTGTCGGTGTGTGTGTGTGTGTTGTCGGTGTGTGTGTGTGTGTGTTGTCGGTGTGTGTGTGTGTGTTGCTGGTGTTTGTGTGTGTGTGTGTTGTCGGTGTGTTTGTGTGTGTTGTCGGTGTGTGTGTGTGTGTGTGTGTGTGTTGTCGGTGTGTGTGTGTGTGTGTGTTGTTGGTGTGTGTGTGTGTGTTGTCGGTGTGTGTGTCTGTGTGTGTTGTCGGTGTGTGTGTGTGTGTTGTCGGTGTGTGTGTGTGTGTGTTGTCGTTGTTGTGTGTGTGTGTGTTGTCGGTGTGTGTGTGTGTGTGTGTTGTCGGTGTGTGTTTGTGTGTGTGTGTGTGTGTGTGTGTGTTGTCGGTGTGTGTGTGTGTGTTGTCGGTGTGTGTGTGTGTGTTGTCGGTGTGTGTGTGTGTGTGTGTTGTCAGTGTGTGTGTGTGTGTGTGTTGTCGGTGTGTGTGTGTGTGTGTTGTCGGGTGTGTGTGTGTGTGTGTGTGTGTTGTCGGTGTGTGTGTGTGTGTTGTCGGTGTGTGTGTGTGTGTGTTGTCGGTGTGTGTGTGTGTCGCCGGTGTTTGTGTGTGTGTGTGTTGTCGGTGTGTGTGTGTTGTCGGTGTGTGTGTGTGTGTTGCTGGTGTTTGTGTGTGTGTGTGTTGTCGGTGTGTTTGTGTGTGTTGTCGGTGTGTGTGTGTGTGTGTGTGTGTGTTGTCGGTGTGTGTGTGTGTGTGTGTTGTCGGTGTGTGTGTGTGTGTTGTCGGTGTGTGTGTCTGTGTGTGTTGTCGGTGTGTGTGTGTGTGTTGTCGGTGTGTGTGTGTGTGTGTTGTCGTTGTTGTGTGTGTGTGTGTTGTCGGTGTGTGTGTGTGTGTGTGTGTTGTCGGTGTGTGTGTGTGTGTGTGTGTGTGTGTGTGTGTGTGTGTTGTCGGTGTGTGTGTGTGTGTTGTCGGTGTGTGTGTGTGTGTTGTCGGTGTGTGTGTGTGTGTGTGTTGTCAGTGTGTGTGTGTGTGTGTGTTGTCGGTGTGTGTGTGTGTGTGTTGTCGGGTGTGTGTGTGTGTGTGTGTGTGTTGTCGGTGTGTGTGTGTGTGTTGTCGGTGTGTGTGTGTGTGTGTTGTCGGTGTGTGTGTGTGTTGCCGGTGTTTGTGTGTGTGTGTGTTGTCGGTGTGTGTGTGTTGTCGGTGTGTGTGTGTGTGTGTTGTGTGTGTGTGTGTTGTCGGTGTGTGTGTGTGTTGTCGGTGTGTGTGTGTGTGTTGTGTGTGTGTGTGTGTGTGTGTTGTCGGTGTGTGTGTGTGTGTGTGTGTGTGTGTGTGTGTGTGTGTGTGTGTGTTGTCGGTGTGTGTGTGTGTGTGTTGTCGGTGTGTGTGTGTGTGTTGTCGGTGTGTGTGTGTGTGTGTTTTGTCGGTGTGTGTGTGTGTGTTGCTGGTGTTTGTGTGTGTGTGTGTTTTCGGTGTGTGTGTGTGTGTTGTCGGTGTGTGTGTGTGTGTGTTGTCAGTGTGTGTGTGTGTGTTGTCGGTGTGTGTGTGTGTGTTGTCGGTGTGTGTGTGTGTGTTGTCGGTGTGTGTGTGTGTGTGTTGTCGGTGTGTGTGTGTGTGTTGTCGGTGTGTGTGTGTTTTTGTGGTCGTTGTTGTGTGTGTGTGTGTTGTCGGTGTGTGTGAGTTGTCGGTGTGTGTGTGAGTGTGTTATCGGTGTTTGTGTGTGTGTGTGTGTGTTGTCGGTGTGTGTGTGTGTGTTGTCGGTGTGTGTGTGTGTGTTGTCGGTGTGTGTGTGTTGTCGGTGTGTGTGTGTGTTGTTGGTGTGTGTGTGTGTGTGTCTGTTGTCGTTGTGTGTGTGTGTGTGTTGTCAG
>NW_027675645.1:25000-42500 GCF_965601325.2 Salmo salar | reverse complement strand
TGTTGTCGGTGTGTGTGTGTGTTGTCGGTGTGTGTGTGTGTGTGTGTGTTGTCGGTGTGTGTGTGTGTGTGTTGTGTGTGTGTGTGTTGTGTGTGTGTGTGTGTGTTGTCGGTGTGTGTGTGTGTGTTGTCGGTGTGTGTGTGTTGTCGGTTTGTGTGTGTGTGTGTTGTCGGTGTGTGTGTGTGTGTGTTGTCGGTGTGTGTGTGTTGTCGGTGTGTGTGTGTGTGTTGTTGGTGTGTGTGTGTGTGTGTTGTCGGTGTGTGTGTGTGTGTTGTCGGTGTGTGTGTGTGTGTGTGTTGTCGTTGTTGTATGTGTGTGTGTTGTCGGTGTGTGTGTGTGTGTGTTGTCGGTGTGTGTGTGTGTGTTGTCTGTGTGTGTGTGTGTGTGTTGTCGGTGTGTGTGTGTGTGTTGTCGGTGTGTGTGTGTGTGTTGTCGGTGTGTGTGTGTGTGTGTGTTGTCGGTGTGTGTGTGTGTGTGTGTGTGTGTGTTGTCGGTGTATGTGTGTTGTCGGTGTGTGTGTGTGTGTTGTCGGTGTTTGTGTGTGTTGTCGGTGTGTGTGTGTGTGTGTGTGTTGTCGGTGTGTGTGTGTGTGTGTTGTGTGTGTGTGTGTTGTCGGTGTGTGTGTGTGTTGTCGGTGTGTCTGTGTGTGTTGTCGGTGTGTGTGTGTTGTCGGTGTGTGTGCGTGTTGTCGGTGTGTGTGTGTGTGTGTTGTCGGTGTGTGTGTGTGTTTGTGTTGTCGGTGTGTGTGTGTGTGTTGTCGGTGTGTGTGTGTGTGTGTGTGTGTGTGTGTTGTCGGTGTGTGTGTGTGTGTGTTGTGTGTGTGTGTGTTGTCGGTGTGTGTGTGTGTGTGTGTGTTGTCGGTGTGTGTGTGTGTGTGTGTGTGTGTGTGTTGTCGGTGTGTGTGTGTGTGTGTGTGTGTTGTCGCTGTGTGTGTGTGTGTTGTCGGTGTGTGTGTGTGTGTGTTTTGTCGGTGTGTGTGTGTGTGTTGCTGGTGTTTGTGTGTGTGTGTGTTTTCGGTGTGTGTGTGTGTGTTGTCGGTGTGTGTGTGTGTGTGTTGTCGGTGTGTGTGTGTGTGTGTGTGTTGTCGGTGTGTGTGTGTGTGTGTGTGTTGTCGGTGTGTGTGTGTGTGTGTTGTCGGTGTGTGTGTTGTCGGTGTGTGTGTGTGTGTGTTGTCGGTGTGTGTGTTGTCGGTGTGTGTGTGTGTGTGTGTGTGTTGTCGGTGTGTGTGTGTGTGTTGTCGGTGTGTGTGTGTGTGTTGTCGGTGTGTGTGTGTTGTCGGTGTGTTTGTGTGTGTGTGTTGTCGGTGTGTGTGTGTTGTTTGTGTGTGTGTTGTCGGTGTGTGTGTGTGTGTGTTGTCGGTGTGTGTGTGTGTGTTGTCGGTGTGTGTGTGTGTTGTCGGTGTGTGTGAGTGTGTGTGTGTTGTCGGTGTGTGTGTGTGTGTGTTGTGTGTGTGTGTGTTGTCGGTGTGTGTGTGTGTTGTCGGTGTGTGTGTGTGTGTTGTCGGTGTGTGTGTGTTGTCGGTGTGTGTGCGTGTTGTCGGTGTGTGTGTGTGTGTGTTGTCGGTGTGTGTGTGTGTTTGTGTTGTCGGTGTGTGTGTGTGTGTTGTCGGTGTGTGTGTGTGTGTGTGTGTGTGTGTGTTGTCGGTGTGTGTGTGTGTGTGTGTTGTGTGTGTGTGAGTTGTCGGTGTGTGTGTGTGTGTGTTGTCGGTGTGTGTGTGTGTGTTGTGTGTGTGTGTGTGTGTGTTGTCGGTGTGTGTGTGTGTGTGTGTTGTCGGTGTGTGTGTGTGTGTGTTGTCGCTGTGTGTGTGTGTGTGTTGTCGGTGTGTGTGTGTGTGTGTTTTGTCGGTGTGTGTGTGTGTGTTGCTGGTGTTTGTGTGTGTGTGTGTTTTCGGGTGTGTGTGTGTGTTGTCGGTGTGTGTGTGTGTGTGTTGTCGGTGTGTGTGTGTGTGTTGTCGGTGTGTGTGTGTGTGTTGTCGGTGTGTGTGTGTGTGTTGTCGGTGTGTGTGTGTGTGTGTGTGTGTTGTCGGTGTGTGTGAGTTGTCGGTGTGTGTGTGAGTGTGTTATCGGTGTGTGTGTGTGTGTGTGTGTGTGTGTTGTCGGTGTGTGTGTGTGTGTGTTGTCGGTGTGTGTGTGTGTGTTGTCGGTGTGTGTGTGTTGTCGGTGTGTGTGTGTGTGTGTGTTGTTGGTGTGTGTGTGTGTGTGTGTGTTGTCGTTGTGTGTGTGTGTGTGTTGTCAGTGTTTGTGTGTGTGTGTGTTGTCGGTGTGTGTGTGTGTGTTGTCGGTGTGTGTGTGTGTGTTGTCGTTGTTGTGTGTGTGTGTTGTCGGTGTGTGTGTGTGTGTTGTCGGTGTGTGTGTGTTGTCGGTGTGTGTGTGTGTTGTTGGTGTGTGTGTGTGTGTGTGTGTGTGTTGTCGTTGTGTGTGTGTGTGTGTTGTCAGTGTGTGTGTGTGTGTGTGTTGTCGGTGTGTGTGTGTGTGTTGTCGGAGTGTGTGTGTGTGGTGTCGTTGTTGTGTGTGTGTGTGTTGTCGGTGTGTGTGTGTGTGTGTTGTCGGTGTGTGTGTGTGTGTGTGTGTGTGTTGTCGGTGTGTGTGTGTTTTCGGTGTGTGTGTGTGTGTGTGTTGTCGGTGTGTGTGTGTGTGTTGTCGGTGTGTGTGTGTGTGTTGTCGGTGTGTGTGTGTGTGTGTGTTGTCGGTGTGTGTGTGTGTATGTTGTCGGTGTGTGTGTTGTCGGTGTGTGTGTGTGTGTGTTGTCGGTGTGTGTGTGTGTGTGTGTGTTGTCGGTGTGTGTGTGTGTGTGTTGTGTGTGTGTGTGTTGTCGGTGTGTGTGTGTGTGTGTTGTCGGTGTGTGTGTGTGTGTGTTGTCGGTGTGTGTGTGTGTTGTCGGTGTGTGTGTGTGTGTGTTGTCGGTGTGTGTGTTGTCGGTGTGTGTGTGTGTGTTGTCGGTGTGTGTGTGTGTGTTGTCGGTGTGTTTGTGTGTGTGTGTTGTCGGTGTGTGTGTGTTGTTTGTGTGTGTGTTGTCGGTGTGTGTGTGTGTGTGTTGTCGGTGTGTGTGTTGTCGGTGTGTGTGTGTGTGTTGTAGGTGTGTGTGTGTGTGTTGTCGGTGTGTTTGTGTGTGTGTGTTGTCGGTGTGTGTGTGTTGTTTGTGTGTGTGTTGTCGGTGTGTGTGTGTGTGTGTTGTCGGTGTGTGTGTGTGTGTTGTCGGTGTGTGTGTGTGTTGTCGGTGTGTGTGTGTGTGTGTGTGTTGTCGGTGTGTGTGTGTGTGTGTTGTGTGTGTGTGTGTTGTGTGTGTGTGTGTGTGTTGTCGGTGTGTGTGTGTGTGTTGTCGGTGTGTGTGTGTTGTCGGTTTGTGTGTGTGTGTGTTGTCGGTGTGTGTGTGTGTGTGTTGTCGGTGTGTGTGTGTTGTCGGTGTGTGTGTGTGTGTTGTTGGTGTGTGTGTGTGTGTTGTCGGTGTGTGTGTGTGTGTTGTCGGTGTGTGTGTGTGTGTTGTCGTTGTTGTATGTGTGTGTGTTGTCGGTGTGTGTGTGTGTGTGTTGTCGGTGTGTGTGTGTGTGTTGTCTGTGTGTGTGTGTGTGTGTTGTCGGTGTGTGTGTGTGTGTTGTCGGTGTGTGTGTGTGTGTTGTCGGTGTGTGTGTGTGTGTGTGTTGTCGGTGTGTGTGTGTGTGTGTGTGTGTGTGTTGTCGGTGTATGTGTGTTGTCGGTGTGTGTGTGTGTGTTGTCGGTGTTTGTGTGTGTGTGTTGTCGGTGTGTGTGTGTTGTCGGTGTGTGTGTGTGTTTGTGTTGTCGGTGTGTGTGTGTGTGTTGTCGGTGTGTGTGTGTGTGTTGTCGGTGTGTTTGTGTGTGTGTGTTGTCGGTGTGTGTGTGTTGTTTGTGTGTGTGTTGTCGGTGTGTGTGTGTGTGTGTTGTCGGTGTGTGTGTGTGTGTTGTCGGTGTGTGTGTGTGTTGTCGGTGTGTGTGTGTGTGTGTGTGTTGTCGGTGTGTGTGTGTGTGTGTTGTGTGTGTGTGTGTTGTCGGTGTGTGTGTGTGTTGTCGGTGTGTGTGTGTGTGTTGTCGGTGTGTGTGTGTTGTCGGTGTGTGTGCGTGTTGTCGGTGTGTGTGTGTGTGTGTTGTCGTTGTGTGTGTTTGTGTTGTCGGTGTGTGTGTGTTGTCGGTGTGTGTGTGTGTGTGTGTGTGTGTGTTGTCGGTGTGTGTGTGTGTGTTGTCGGTGTGTGTGTGTGTGTGTTGTCGGTGTGTGTGTTGTCGGTGTGTGTGTGTGTGTGTTGTCGGTGTGTTGTCGGTGTGTGTATGTGTGTTGTCGGTGTGTGTGTGTGTGTGTGTTGTTGGTGTGTGTGTGTGTGTGTTGTCGGTGTGTGTGTGTTGTCGGTGTGTGTGTGTGTGTTGTTGGTGTGTGTGTGTGTGTGTTGTCGGTGTGTGTGTGTGTGTTGTCGGTGTGTGTGTGTGTGTGTGTTGTCGTTGTTGTATGTGTGTGTGTTGTCGGTGTGTGTGTGTGTGTGTTGTCGGTGTGTGTGTGTGTGTGTGTGTGTGTGTGTGTGTGTGTGTTGTCGGTGTGTGTGTGTTGTCGGTGTGTGTGTGTGTGTTGTCTGTGTGTGTGTGTGTGTGTTGTCGGTGTGTGTGTGTGTGTTGTCGGTGTGTGTGTGTGTGTTGTCGTTGTTGTGTGTGTGTGTGTTGTCGGTGTGTGTGTGTGTGTGTTGTCGGTGTGTGTGTGTGTGTGTGTGTGTTGTCGGTGTGTGTGTGTTGTCGGTGTGTGTGTGTGTGTGTTGTCGGTGTTTGTGTGTGTGTGTTGTCGGTGTGTGTGTGTGTGTTGTCGGTGTGTGTGTGTGTTGTCGGTGTGTGTGTGTGTTTGTGTTGTCGGTGTGTGTGTGTGTGTTGTCGGTGTGTGTGTGTGTGTGTGTGTGTGTGTTGTCGGTGTGTGTGTGTGTGTGTGTTGTGTGTGTGTGTGTTGTCGGTGTGTGTCTGTGTGTGTGTGTGTTGTCGGTGTGTGTGTGTGTGTTGTCGGTGTGTGTGTGTGTGTGTGTGTGTGTTGTCGGTGTGTGTGTGTGTGTGTTGTCGGTGTGTGTGTGTGTGTGTGTGTGTGTGTGTGTGTTGTCGGTGTGTGTGTGTGTGTGTGTTGTCGGTGTGTGTGTGTTGTCGGTGTGTGTGTGTGTGTTGCTGGTGTTTGTGTGTGTGTGTGTTGTCGGTGTGTTTGTGTGTGTTGTCGGTGTGTGTGTGTGTGTGTGTGTGTGTTGTCGGTGTGTGTGTGTGTGTGTGTTGTCGGTGTGTGTGTGTGTGTTGTCGGTGTGTGTGTCTGTGTGTGTTGTCGGTGTGTGTGTGTGTGTTGTCGGTGTGTGTGTGTGTTGTCGGTGTGTGTGTGTGTTTGTGTTGTCGGTGTGTGTGTGTGTGTTGTCGGTGTGTGTGTGTGTGTGTGTGTGTGTGTTGTCGGTGTGTGTGTGTGTGTTGTGTGTGTGTGTGTGTTGTCGGTGTGTGTCTGTGTGTGTGTGTGTTGTCGGTGTGTGTGTGTGTGTTGTCGGTGTGTGTGTGTGTGTGTGTGTGTGTTGTCGGTGTGTGTGTGTGTGTGTTGTCGGTGTGTGTGTGTGTGTGTGTGTGTGTGTGTGTGTTGTCGGTGTGTGTGTGTGTGTGTGTTGTCGGTGTGTGTGTGTGTGTTGTCGGTGTGTGTGTGTGTGTGTTGTCGGTGTGTGTGTGTGTGTTGCTGGTGTTTGTGTGTGTGTGTGTTGTCGGTGTGTTTGTGTGTGTTGTCGGTGTGTGTGTGTGTGTGTGTGTGTGTTGTCGGTGTGTGTGTGTGTGTGTGTTGTCGGTGTGTGTGTGTGTGTTGTCGGTGTGTGTGTCTGTGTGTGTTGTCGGTGTGTGTGTGTGTGTTGTCGGTGTGTGTGTGTGTGTGTTGTCGTTGTTGTGTGTGTGTGTGTTGTCGGTGTGTGTGTGTGTGTGTGTGTTGTCGGTGTGTGTGTGTGTGTGTGTGTGTGTGTGTGTGTGTGTGTTGTCGGTGTGTGTGTGTGTGTTGTCGGTGTGTGTGTGTGTGTTGTCGGTGTGTGTGTGTGTGTGTGTTGTCAGTGTGTGTGTGTGTGTGTGTTGTCGGTGTGTGTGTGTGTGTGTTGTCGGGTGTGTGTGTGTGTGTGTGTGTGTTGTCGGTGTGTGTGTGTGTGTTGTCGGTGTGTGTGTGTGTGTGTTGTCGGTGTGTGTGTGTGTTGCCGGTGTTTGTGTGTGTGTGTGTTGTCGGTGTGTGTGTGTTGTCGGTGTGTGTGTGTGTGTTGCTGGTGTTTGTGTGTGTGTGTGTTGTCGGTGTGTTTGTGTGTGTTGTCGGTGTGTGTGTGTGTGTGTGTGTGTGTTGTCGGTGTGTGTGTGTGTGTGTGTTGTCGGTGTGTGTGTGTGTGTTGTCGGTGTGTGTGTCTGTGTGTGTTGTCGGTGTGTGTGTGTGTGTTGTCGGTGTGTGTGTGTGTGTGTTGTCGTTGTTGTGTGTGTGTGTGTTGTCGGTGTGTGTGTGTGTGTGTGTGTTGTCGGTGTGTGTGTGTGTGTGTGTGTGTGTGTGTGTGTGTGTGTGTTGTCGGTGTGTGTGTGTGTGTTGTCGGTGTGTGTGTGTGTGTTGTCGGTGTGTGTGTGTGTGTGTGTGTGTTGTCAGTGTGTGTGTGTGTGTGTGTTGTCGGTGTGTGTGTGTGTGTGTTGTCGGGTGTGTGTGTGTGTGTGTGTGTGTTGTCGGTGTGTGTGTGTGTGTTGTCGGTGTGTGTGTGTGTGTGTTGTCGGTGTGTGTGTGTGTTGCCGGTGTTTGTGTGTGTGTGTGTTGTCGGTGTGTGTGTGTGTGTTGTCGGTGTGTGTGTGTGTGTTGTCGGTGTGTGTGTCTGTGTGTGTTGTCGGTGTGTGTGTGTGTGTTGTCGGTGTGTGTGTGTGTGTGTTGTCGTTGTTGTGTGTGTGTGTGTTGTCGGTGTGTGTGTGTGTGTGTGTGTTGTCGGTGTGTGTGTGTGTTGTCGGTGTGTGTGTGTGTGTTGTCGGTGTGTGTGTGTTGTCGGTGTGTGTGCGTGTTGTCGGTGTGTGTGTGTGTGTGTTGTCGGTGTGTGTGTGTGTTTGTGTTGTCGGTGTGTGTGTGTGTGTTGTCGGTGTGTGTGTGTGTGTGTGTGTGTGTGTGTGTGTGTTGTCGGTGTGTGTGTGTGTGTGTGTTGTGTGTGTGTGAGTTGTCGGTGTGTGTGTGTGTGTGTTGTCGGTGTGTGTGTGTGTGTTGTGTGTGTGTGTGTGTGTGTTGTCGGTGTGTGTGTGTGTGTGTGTTGTCGGTGTGTGTGTGTGTGTGTTGTCGCTGTGTGTGTGTGTGTGTTGTCGGTGTGTGTGTGTGTGTGTTTTGTCGGTGTGTGTGTGTGTGTTGCTGGTGTTTGTGTGTGTGTGTGTTTTCGGGTGTGTGTGTGTGTTGTCGGTGTGTGTGTGTGTGTGTTGTCGGTGTGTGTGTGTGTGTGTTGTCGGTGTGTGTGTGTGTGTTGTCGGTGTGTGTGTGTGTGTTGTCGGTGTGTGTGTGTGTGTGTGTGTTGTCGGTGTGTGTGAGTTGTCGGTGTGTGTGTGAGTGTGTTATCGGTGTGTGTGTGTGTGTGTGTGTGTGTGTGTGTTGTCGGTGTGTGTGTGTGTGTTGTCGGTGTGTTTGTGTGTGTGTGTTGTCGGTGTGTGTGTGTTGTTTGTGTGTGTGTTGTCGGTGTGTGTGTGTGTGTGTTGTCGGTGTGTGTGTGTGTGTGTTGTCGGTGTGTGTGTGTTGTCGGTGTGTGTGTGTGTGTGTGTGTTGTCGGTGTGTGTGTGTGTGTGTTGTGTGTGTGTGTGTTGTCGGTGTGTGTGTGTGTTGTCGGTGTGTCTGTGTGTGTTGTCGGTGTGTGTGTGTTGTCGGTGTGTGTGCGTGTTGTCGGTGTGTGTGTGTGTGTGTTGTCGGTGTGTGTGTGTGTTTGTGTTGTCGGTGTGTGTGTGTGTGTTGTCGGTGTGTGTGTGTGTGTGTGTGTGTGTGTGTTGTCGGTGTGTGTGTGTGTGTGTTGTGTGTGTGTGTGTTGTCGGTGTGTGTGTGTGTGTGTGTGTTGTCGGTGTGTGTGTGTGTGTGTGTGTGTGTGTGTTGTCGGTGTGTGTGTGTGTGTGTGTGTTGTCGCTGTGTGTGTGTGTGTTGTCGGTGTGTGTGTGTGTGTGTTTTGTCGGTGTGTGTGTGTGTGTTGCTGGTGTTTGTGTGTGTGTGTGTTTTCGGTGTGTGTGTGTGTGTTGTCGGTGTGTGTGTGTGTGTGTTGTCGGTGTGTGTGTGTGTGTGTGTGTTGTCGGTGTGTGTGTGTGTGTGTGTGTTGTCGGTGTGTGTGTGTGTGTGTTGTCGGTGTGTGTGTTGTCGGTGTGTGTGTGTGTGTGTTGTCGGTGTGTGTGTTGTCGGTGTGTGTGTGTGTGTGTGTGTGTGTTGTCGGTGTGTGTGTGTGTGTTGTCGGTGTGTGTGTGTGTGTTGTCGGTGTGTGTGTGTTGTCGGTGTGTTTGTGTGTGTGTGTTGTCGGTGTGTGTGTGTTGTTTGTGTGTGTGTTGTCGGTGTGTGTGTGTGTGTGTTGTCGGTGTGTGTGTGTGTGTTGTCGGTGTGTGTGTGTGTTGTCGGTGTGTGTGAGTGTGTGTGTGTTGTCGGTGTGTGTGTGTGTGTGTTGTGTGTGTGTGTGTTGTCGGTGTGTGTGTGTGTTGTCGGTGTGTGTGTGTGTGTTGTCGGTGTGTGTGTGTTGTCGGTGTGTGTGCGTGTTGTCGGTGTGTGTGTGTGTGTGTTGTCGGTGTGTGTGTGTGTTTGTGTTGTCGGTGTGTGTGTGTGTGTTGTCGGTGTGTGTGTGTGTGTGTGTGTGTGTGTGTGTGTGTGTTGTCGGTGTGTGTGTGTGTGTGTGTGTGTTGTGTGTGTGTGAGTTGTCGGTGTGTGTGTGTGTGTGTTGTCGGTGTGTGTGTGTGTGTTGTGTGTGTGTGTGTGTGTGTTGTCGGTGTGTGTGTGTGTGTGTGTTGTCGGTGTGTGTGTGTGTGTGTTGTCGCTGTGTGTGTGTGTGTGTTGTCGGTGTGTGTGTGTGTGTGTTTTGTCGGTGTGTGTGTGTGTGTTGCTGGTGTTTGTGTGTGTGTGTGTTTTCGGGTGTGTGTGTGTGTTGTCGGTGTGTGTGTGTGTGTGTTGTCGGTGTGTGTGTGTGTGTTGTCGGTGTGTGTGTGTGTGTTGTCGGTGTGTGTGTGTGTGTTGTCGGTGTGTGTGTGTGTGTGTGTGTTGTCGGTGTGTGTGAGTTGTCGGTGTGTGTGTGAGTGTGTTATCGGTGTGTGTGTGTGTGTGTGTGTGTTGTCGGTGTGTGTGTGTGTGTGTTGTCGGTGTGTGTGTGTGTGTTGTAGGTGTGTGTGTGTTGTCGGTGTGTGTGTGTGTGTGTGTTGTTGGTGTGTGTGTGTGTGTGTGTGTTGTCGTTGTGTGTGTGTGTGTGTTGTCAGTGTTTGTGTGTGTGTGTGTTGTCGGTGTGTGTGTGTGTGTTGTCGGTGTGTGTGTGTGTGTTGTCGTTGTTGTGTGTGTGTGTTGTCGGTGTGTGTGTGTGTGTTGTCGGTGTGTGTGTGTTGTCGGTGTGTGTGTGTGTTGTTGGTGTGTGTGTGTGTGTGTGTGTGTGTTGTCGTTGTGTGTGTGTGTGTGTTGTCAGTGTGTGTGTGTGTGTGTGTTGTCGGTGTGTGTGTGTGTGTTGTCGGAGTGTGTGTGTGTGGTGTCGTTGTTGTGTGTGTGTGTGTTGTCGGTGTGTGTGTGTGTGTGTTGTCGGTGTGTGTGTGTGTGTGTGTGTGTTGTCGGTGTGTGTGTGTTTTCGGTGTGTGTGTGTGTGTGTGTTGTCGGTGTGTGTGTGTGTGTTGTCGGTGTGTGTGTGTGTGTTGTCGGTGTGTGTGTGTGTGTGTGTGTTGTCGGTGTGTGTGTGTGTATGTTGTCGGTGTGTGTGTTGTCGGTGTGTGTGTGTGTGTGTTGTCGGTGTGTGTGTGTGTGTGTGTGTTGTCGGTGTGTGTGTGTGTGTGTGTGTGTGTGTGTGTTGTCGGTGTGTGTGTGTGTGTGTTGTCGGTGTGTGTGTGTGTGTGTTGTCGGTGTGTATGTGTGTTGTCGGTGTGTGTGTGTGTGTGTTGTCGGTGTGTGTGTTGTCGGTGTGTGTGTGTGTGTTGTCGGTGTGTGTGTGTGTGTTGTCGGTGTGTTTGTGTGTGTGTGTTGTCGGTGTGTGTGTGTTGTTTGTGTGTGTGTTGTCGGTGTGTGTGTGTGTGTGTTGTCGGTGTGTGTGTTGTCGGTGTGTGTGTGTGTGTTGTAGGTGTGTGTGTGTGTGTTGTCGGTGTGTTTGTGTGTGTGTTGTCGGTGTGTGTGTGTTGTTTGTGTGTGTGTTGTCGGTGTGTGTGTGTGTGTGTTGTCGGTGTGTGTGTGTGTGTTGTCGGTGTGTGTGTGTGTTGTCGGTGTGTGTGTGTGTGTGTGTGTTGTCGGTGTGTGTGTGTGTGTGTTGTGTGTGTGTGTGTTGTGTGTGTGTGTGTGTGTTGTCGGTGTGTGTGTGTGTGTTGTCGGTGTGTGTGTGTTGTCGGTTTGTGTGTGTGTGTGTTGTCGGTGTGTGTGTGTGTGTGTTGTCGGTGTGTGTGTGTTGTCGGTGTGTGTGTGTGTGTTGTTGGTGTGTGTGTGTGTGTGTTGTCGGTGTGTGTGTGTGTGTTGTCGGTGTGTGTGTGTGTGTGTGTTGTCGTTGTTGTATGTGTGTGTGTTGTCGGTGTGTGTGTGTGTGTGTTGTCGGTGTGTGTGTGTGTGTTGTCTGTGTGTGTGTGTGTGTGTTGTCGGTGTGTGTGTGTGTGTTGTCGGTGTGTGTGTGTGTGTTGTCGGTGTGTGTGTGTGTGTGTGTTGTCGGTGTGTGTGTGTGTGTGTGTGTGTGTGTTGTCGGTGTATGTGTGTTGTCGGTGTGTGTGTGTGTGTTGTCGGTGTTTGTGTGTGTGTGTTGTCGGTGTGTGTGTGTGTGTTGTCGGTGTGTGTGTGTGTTGTCGGTGTGTGTGTGTGTTTGTGTTGTCGGTGTGTGTGTGTGTGTTGTCGGTGTGTGTGTGTGTGTTGTCGGTGTGTTTGTGTGTGTGTGTTGTCGGTGTGTGTGTGTTGTTTGTGTGTGTGTTGTCGGTGTGTGTGTGTGTGTGTTGTCGGTGTGTGTGTGTGTGTTGTCGGTGTGTGTGTGTGTTGTCGGTGTGTGTGTGTGTGTGTGTGTTGTCGGTGTGTGTGTGTGTGTGTTGTGTGTGTGTGTGTTGTCGGTGTGTGTGTGTGTTGTCGGTGTGTGTGTGTGTGTTGTCGGTGTGTGTGTGTTGTCGGTGTGTGTGCGTGTTGTCGGTGTGTGTGTGTGTGTGTTGTCGTTGTGTGTGTTTGTGTTGTCGGTGTGTGTGTGTTGTCGGTGTGTGTGTGTGTGTGTGTGTGTGTGTTGTCGGTGTGTGTGTGTGTGTTGTCGGTGTGTGTGTGTGTTGTCGGAGTGTTTGTGTGTGTGTTGTCGGTGTGTGTGTGTGTGTTGCTGGTGTTTGTGTGAGTGTGTGTTGTCGGTGTGTGTGTGTGTGTGTTGTCGGTGTGTGTGTGTGTGTGTGTGTGTGTTGTCGGTGTGTGTGTGTGTGTGTGTGTTGTCGGTGTGTGTGTGTGTGTGTGTGTGTTGTCGGTGTGTGTGTGTGTGTTGTTGGTGTGTGTGTGTGTGTGTTGTCGTTGTTGTGTGTGTGTGTGTTGTCGGTGTGTGTGTGTGTGTGTTGTCGGTGTGTGTGTTGTCGGTGTGTGTGTGTGTGTGTTGTCGGTGTGTTGTCGGTGTGTGTATGTGTGTTGTCAGTGTGTGTGTGTGTGTGTTGTTGGTGTGTGTGTGTGTGTGTTGTCGGTGTGTGTGTGTTGTCGGTGTGTGTGTGTGTGTTGTTGGTGTGTGTGTGTGTGTGTTGTCGGTGTGTGTGTGTGTGTTGTCGGTGTGTGTGTGTGTGTGTGTTGTCGTTGTTGTATGTGTGTGTGTTGTCGGTGTGTGTGTGTGTGTGTTGTCGGTGTGTGTGTGTGTGTTGTCTGTGTGTGTGTGTGTGTTGTCGGTGTGTGTGTGTGTGTTGTCGGTGTGTGTGTGTGTGTTGTCGTTGTTGTGTGTGTGTGTGTTGTCGGTGTGTGTGTGTGTGTGTTGTCGGTGTGTGTGTGTGTGTGTGTGTGTGTGTTGTCGGTGTGTGTGTGTTGTCGGTGTGTGTGTGTGTGTGTTGTCGGTGTTTGTGTGTGTGTGTTGTCGGTGTGTGTGTGTGTGTGTGTTGTCGGTGTGTGTGTGTGTTGTCGGTGTGTGTGTGTGTTTGTGTTGTCGGTGTGTGTGTGTGTGTTGTCGGTGTGTGTGTGTGTGTGTGTGTGTGTGTGTTGTCGGTGTGTGTGTGTGTGTGTGTTGTGTGTGTGTGTGTTGTCGGTGTGTGTCTGTGTGTGTGTGTGTTGTCGGTGTGTGTGTGTGTGTTGTCGGTGTGTGTGTGTGTGTGTGTGTGTGTGTGTTGTCGGTGTGTGTGTGTGTGTGTTGTCGGTGTGTGTGTGTGTGTGTGTGTGTGTGTGTGTGTGTTGTCGGTGTGTGTGTGTGTGTGTGTTGTCGGTGTGTGTGTGTGTGTGTTGTCGGTGTGTGTGTGTGTGTGTTGCTGGTGTTTGTGTGTGTGTGTGTTGTCGGTGTGTTTGTGTGTGTTGTCGGTGTGTGTGTGTGTGTGTGTGTGTGTTGTCGGTGTGTGTGTGTGTGTTGTCGGTGTGTGTGTGTGTGTTGTCGGTGTGTGTGTCTGTGTGTGTTGTCGGTGTGTGTGTGTGTGTTGTCGGTGTGTGTGTGTGTGTGTTGTCGTTGTTGTGTGTGTGTGTGTTGTCGGTGTGTGTGTGTGTGTGTGTGTTGTCGGTGTGTGTGTGTGTGTGTGTGTGTGTGTGTGTGTGTTGTCGGTGTGTGTGTGTGTGTTGTCGGTGTGTGTGTGTGTGTTGTCGGTGTGTGTGTGTGTGTGTGTTGTCAGTGTGTGTGTGTGTGTGTGTTGTCGGTGTGTGTGTGTGTGTGTTGTCGGGTGTGTGTGTGTGTGTGTGTGTGTGTTGTCGGTGTGTGTGTGTGTGTTGTCGGTGTGTGTGTGTGTGTGTTGTCGGTGTGTGTGTGTGTTGCCGGTGTTTGTGTGTGTGTGTGTTGTCGGTGTGTGTGTGTTGTCGGTGTGTGTGTGTGTGTGTTGTGTGTGTGTGTGTTGTCGGTGTGTGTGTGTGTTGTCGGTGTGTGTGTGTGTGTTGTGTGTGTGTGTGTGTGTGTTCTCGGTGTGTGTGTGTGTGTGTGTGTGTGTGTGTGTGTGTGTGTGTTGTCGGTGTGTGTGTGTGTGTGTTGTCGGTGTGTGTGTGTGTTGTCGGTGTGTGTGTGTGTGTGTTTTGTCGGTGTGTGTGTGTGTGTTGCTGGTGTTTGTGTGTGTGTGTGTTTTCGGTGTGTGTGTGTGTGTTGTCGGTGTGTGTGTGTGTGTGTTGTCAGTGTGTGTGTGTGTGTTGTCGGTGTGTGTGTGTGTGTTGTCGGTGTGTGTGTGTGTGTTGTCGGTGTGTGTGTGTGTGTGTTGTCGGTGTGTGTGTGTGTGTTGTCGGTGTGTGTGTGTTTTTGTTGTCGTTGTTGTGTGTGTGTGTGTGTTGTCGGTGTGTGTGAGTTGTCGGTGTGTGTGTGAGTGTGTTATCGGTGTTTGTGTGTGTGTGTGTGTGTTGTCGGTGTGTGTGTGTGTGTTGTCGGTGTGTGTGTGTGTGTTGTCGGTGTGTGTGTGTTGTCGGTGTGTGTGTGTGTTGTTGGTGTGTGTGTGTGTGTGTTGTCGTTGTGTGTGTGTGTGTGTTGTCAGTGTGTGTGTGTGTGTGTGTTGTCGGTGTGTGTGTGTGTGTTGTCGGAGAGTGTGTGTGTGGTGTCGTTGTTGTGTGTGTGTGTGTTGTCGGTGTGTGTGTGTGTGTGTTGTCGGTGTGTGTGTGTGTGTGTGTGTTGTCGGTGTGTGTGTGTTTTCGGTGTGTGTGTGTGTGTGTGTTGTCGGTGTGTGTGTGTGTGTTGTCGGTGTGTGTGTGTGTGTTGTCGTGTGTGTGTGTGTGTGTGTGTGTGTGTTGTCGGTGTGTGTGTGTGTGTGTTGTCGGTGTGTGTGTTGTCGGTGTGTGTGTGTGTGTGTTGTCGGTGTGTGTGTGTGTGTGTGTGTTGTCGGTGTGTGTGTGTGTGTGTTGTGTGTGTGTGTGTTGTCGGTGTGTGTGTGTGTGTGTGTTGTCGGTGTGTGTGTGTGTTGTCGGTGTGTGTGTGTGTTGTCGGTGTGTGTGTGTGTGTGTTGTCGGTGTGTGTGTTGTCGGTGTGTGTGTGTGTGTTGTCGGTGTGTGTGTGTGTGTTGTCGGTGTGTGTGTGTGTGTTGTCGGTGTGTGTGTGTGTGTTGTCGGTGTGTTTGTGTGTGTGTGTTGTCGGTGTGTGTGTGTTGTTTGTGTGTGTGTTGTCGGTGTGTGTGTGTGTGTGTTGTCGGTGTGTGTGTGTGTGTTGTCGGTGTGTGTGTGTTGTCGGTGTGTGTGTGTGTGTGTGTGTTGTCGGTGTGTGTGTGTGTGTGTTGTGTGTGTGTGTGTTGTCGGTGTGTGTGTGTGTTGTCGGTGTGTGTGTGTGTGTTGTCGGTGTGTGTGTGTTGTCGGTGTGTGTGCGTGTTGTCGGTGTGTGTGTGTGTGTGTTGTCGGTGTGTGTGTGTGTTTGTGTTGTCGGTGTGTGTGTGTGTGTTGTCGGTGTGTGTGTGTGTGTGTGTGTGTGTGTGTGTTGTCGGTGTGTGTGTGTGTGTGTTGTGTGTGTGTGTGTTGTCGGTGTGTGTGTGTGTGTGTGTGTTGTCGCTGTGTGTGTGTGTGTGTTGTCGGTGTGTGTGTGTGTGTGTTTTGTCGGTGTGTGTGTGTGTGTTGCTGGTGTTTGTGTGTGTGTGTGTTTTCGGTGTGTGTGTGTGTGTTGTCGGTGTGTGTGTGTGTGTGTGTTGTCGGTGTGTGTGTGTGTGTGTGTGTTGTCGGTGTGTGTGTGTGTGTGTGTGTTGTCGGTGTGTGTGTGTGTGTGTTGTCGGTGTGTGTGTTGTCGGTGTGTGTGTGTGTGTGTTGTCGGTGTGTGTGTTGTCGGTGTGTGTGTGTGTGTGTGTGTGTTGTCGGTGTGTGTGTGTGTGTTGTCGGTGTGTGTGTGTGTGTGTTGTCGGTGTGTGTGTGTTGTCGGTGTGTTTGTGTGTGTGTGTTGTCGGTGTGTGTGTGTTGTTTGTGTGTGTGTTGTCGGTGTGTGTGTGTGTGTGTTGTCGGTGTGTGTGTGTGTGTTGTCGGTGTGTGTGTGTGTTGTCGGTGTGTGTGAGTGTGTGTGTGTTGTCGGTGTGTGTGTGTGTGTGTTGTGTGTGTGTGTGTTGTCGGTGTGTGTGTGTGTTGTCGGTGTGTGTGTGTGTGTTGTCGGTGTGTGTGTGTTGTCGGTGTGTGTGCGTGTTGTCGGTGTGTGTGTGTGTGTGTTGTCGGTGTGTGTGTGTGTTTGTGTTGTCGGTGTGTGTGTGTGTGTTGTCGGTGTGTGTGTGTGTGTGTGTGTGTGTGTGTGTGTTGTCGGTGTGTGTGTGTGTGTGTGTTGTGTGTGTGTGTGTTGTCGGTGTGTGTGTGTGTGTGTTGTCGGTGTGTGTGTGTGTGTTGTGTGTGTGTGTGTGTGTGTTGTCGGTGTGTGTGTGTGTGTGTGTTGTCGGTGTGTGTGTGTGTGTGTTGTCGCTGTGTGTGTGTGTGTGTTGTCGGTGTGTGTGTGTGTGTGTTTTGTCGGTGTGTGTGTGTGTGTTGCTGGTGTTTGTGTGTGTGTGTGTTTTCGGGTGTGTGTGTGTGTTGTCGGTGTGTGTGTGTGTGTGTTGTCGGTGTGTGTGTGTGTGTTGTCGGTGTGTGTGTGTGTGTTGTCGGTGTGTGTGTGTGTGTTGTCGGTGTGTGTGTGTGTGTGTGTGTTGTCGGTGTGTGTGTGTTGTCGGTGTGTGTGTGTGTGTGTTGTCGTTGTTGTGTGTGTGTGTGTTGTCGGTGTGTGTGAGTTGTCGGTGTGTGTGTGAGTGTGTTATCGGTGTGTGTGTGTGTGTGTGTGTGTGTTGTCGGTGTGTGTGTGTGTGTGTTGTCGGTGTGTGTGTGTGTGTTGTCGGTGTGTGTGTGTTGTCGGTGTGTGTGTGTGTGTGTGTTGTTGGTGTGTGTGTGTGTGTGTGTGTTGTCGTTGTGTGTGTTTGTGTGTTGTCAGTGTTTGTGTGTGTGTGTGTTGTCGGTGTGTGTGTGTGTGTTGTCGGTGTGTGTGTGTGTGTTGTCGTTGTTGTGTGTGTGTGTTGTCGGTGTGTGTGTGTGTGTTGTCGGTGTGTGTGTGTTGTCGGTGTGTGTGTGTGTTGTTGGTGTGTGTGTGTGTGTGTGTGTGTTGTCGTTGTGTGTGTGTGTGTGTTGTCAGTGTGTGTGTGTGTGTGTGTTGTCGGTGTGTGTGTGTGTGTTGTCGGAGTGTGTGTGTGTGGTGTCGTTGTTGTGTGTGTGTGTGTTGTCGGTGTGTGTGTGTGTGTGTTGTCGGTGTGTGTGTGTGTGTGTGTGTGTGTGTTGTCGGTGTGTGTGTGTTTTCGGTGTGTGTGTGTGTGTGTGTTGTCGGTGTGTGTGTGTGTGTTGTCGGTGTGTGTGTGTGTGTTGTCGGTGTGTGTGTGTGTGTGTGTGTGTTGTCGGTGTGTGTGTGTGTATGTTGTCGGTGTGTGTGTTGTCGGTGTGTGTGTGTGTGTGTTGTCGGTGTGTGTGTGTGTGTGTGTGTTGTCGGTGTGTGTGTGTGTGTGTTGTGTGTGTGTGTGTTGTCGGTGTGTGTGTGTGTGTGTGTTGTCGGTGTGTGTGTGTGTGTGTTGTCGGTGTGTGTGTGTGTTGTCGGTGTGTGTGTGTGTGTGTTGTCGGTGTGTGTGTTGTCGGTGTGTGTGTGTGTGTTGTCGGTGTGTGTGTGTGTGTTGTCGGTGTGTTTGTGTGTGTGTGTTGTCGGTGTGTGTGTGTTGTTTGTGTGTGTGTTGTCGGTGTGTGTGTGTGTGTGTTGTCGGTGTGTGTGTTGTCGGTGTGTGTGTGTGTGTTGTCGGTGTGTGTGTGTGTGTTGTCGGTGTGTTTGTGTGTGTGTGTTGTCGGTGTGTGTGTGTTGTTTGTGTGTGTGTTGTCGGTGTGTGTGTGTGTGTGTTGTCGGTGTGTGTGTGTGTGTTGTCGGTGTGTGTGTGTGTTGTCGGTGTGTGTGTGTGTGTGTGTGTTGTCGGTGTGTGTGTGTGTGTGTTGTCGGTGTGTGTGTTGTGTGTGTGTGTGTGTGTTGTCGGTGTGTGTGTGTGTGTTGTCGGTGTGTGTGTGTTGTCGGTTTGTGTGTGTGTGTGTTGTCGGTGTGTGTGTGTGTGTGTTGTCGGTGTGTGTGTGTTGTCGGTGTGTGTGTGTGTGTTGTTGGTGTGTGTGTGTGTGTGTTGTCGGTGTGTGTGTGTGTGTTGTCGGTGTGTGTGTGTGTGTGTGTTGTCGTTGTTGTATGTGTGTGTGTTGTCGGTGTGTGTGTGTGTGTGTTGTCGGTGTGTGTGTGTGTGTTGTCTGTGTGTGTGTGTGTGTGTTGTCGGTGTGTGTGTGTGTGTTG
>NW_027675645.1:17500-20000 GCF_965601325.2 Salmo salar | reverse complement strand
GTTGTCGGTGTGTGTGTGTGTGTTGTCGTGTGTGTGTGTGTGTGTGTGTGTTGTCGGTGTGTGTGTGTGTGTGTTGTCGGTGTGTGTGTTGTCGGTGTGTGTGTGTGTGTGTTGTCGGTGTGTGTGTGTGTGTGTGTGTTGTCGGTGTGTGTGTGTGTGTGTTGTGTGTGTGTGTGTTGTCGGTGTGTGTGTGTGTGTGTGTTGTCGGTGTGTGTGTGTGTTGTCGGTGTGTGTGTGTGTTGTCGGTGTGTGTGTGTGTGTGTTGTCGGTGTGTGTGTTGTCGGTGTGTGTGTGTGTGTTGTCGGTGTGTGTGTGTGTGTTGTCGGTGTGTGTGTGTGTGTTGTCGGTGTGTGTGTGTGTGTTGTCGGTGTGTTTGTGTGTGTGTGTTGTCGGTGTGTGTGTGTTGTTTGTGTGTGTGTTGTCGGTGTGTGTGTGTGTGTGTTGTCGGTGTGTGTGTGTGTGTTGTCGGTGTGTGTGTGTTGTCGGTGTGTGTGTGTGTGTGTGTGTTGTCGGTGTGTGTGTGTGTGTGTTGTGTGTGTGTGTGTTGTCGGTGTGTGTGTGTGTTGTCGGTGTGTGTGTGTGTGTTGTCGGTGTGTGTGTGTTGTCGGTGTGTGTGCGTGTTGTCGGTGTGTGTGTGTGTGTGTTGTCGGTGTGTGTGTGTGTTTGTGTTGTCGGTGTGTGTGTGTGTGTTGTCGGTGTGTGTGTGTGTGTGTGTGTGTGTGTGTGTGTGTTGTCGGTGTGTGTGTGTGTGTGTTGTGTGTGTGTGTGTTGTCGGTGTGTGTGTGTGTGTGTGTGTTGTCGCTGTGTGTGTGTGTGTGTTGTCGGTGTGTGTGTGTGTGTGTTTTGTCGGTGTGTGTGTGTGTGTTGCTGGTGTTTGTGTGTGTGTGTGTTTTCGGTGTGTGTGTGTGTGTTGTCGGTGTGTGTGTGTGTGTGTGTTGTCGGTGTGTGTGTGTGTGTGTGTGTTGTCGGTGTGTGTGTGTGTGTGTGTGTTGTCGGTGTGTGTGTGTGTGTGTTGTCGGTGTGTGTGTTGTCGGTGTGTGTGTGTGTGTGTTGTCGGTGTGTGTGTTGTCGGTGTGTGTGTGTGTGTGTGTGTGTTGTCGGTGTGTGTGTGTGTGTTGTCGGTGTGTGTGTGTGTGTGTTGTCGGTGTGTGTGTGTTGTCGGTGTGTTTGTGTGTGTGTGTTGTCGGTGTGTGTGTGTTGTTTGTGTGTGTGTTGTCGGTGTGTGTGTGTGTGTGTTGTCGGTGTGTGTGTGTGTGTTGTCGGTGTGTGTGTGTGTTGTCGGTGTGTGTGAGTGTGTGTGTGTTGTCGGTGTGTGTGTGTGTGTGTTGTGTGTGTGTGTGTTGTCGGTGTGTGTGTGTGTTGTCGGTGTGTGTGTGTGTGTTGTCGGTGTGTGTGTGTTGTCGGTGTGTGTGCGTGTTGTCGGTGTGTGTGTGTGTGTGTTGTCGGTGTGTGTGTGTGTTTGTGTTGTCGGTGTGTGTGTGTGTGTTGTCGGTGTGTGTGTGTGTGTGTGTGTGTGTGTGTGTGTGTTGTCGGTGTGTGTGTGTGTGTGTGTTGTGTGTGTGTGTGTTGTCGGTGTGTGTGTGTGTGTGTTGTCGGTGTGTGTGTGTGTGTTGTGTGTGTGTGTGTGTGTGTTGTCGGTGTGTGTGTGTGTGTGTGTGTTGTCGGTGTGTGTGTGTGTGTGTTGTCGCTGTGTGTGTGTGTGTGTTGTCGGTGTGTGTGTGTGTGTGTTTTGTCGGTGTGTGTGTGTGTGTTGCTGGTGTTTGTGTGTGTGTGTGTTTTCGGGTGTGTGTGTGTGTTGTCGGTGTGTGTGTGTGTGTGTTGTCGGTGTGTGTGTGTGTGTTGTCGGTGTGTGTGTGTGTGTTGTCGGTGTGTGTGTGTGTGTTGTCGGTGTGTGTGTGTGTGTGTGTGTTGTCGGTGTGTGTGTGTTGTCGGTGTGTGTGTGTGTGTGTTGTCGTTGTTGTGTGTGTGTGTGTTGTCGGTGTGTGTGAGTTGTCGGTGTGTGTGTGAGTGTGTTATCGGTGTGTGTGTGTGTGTGTGTGTGTGTTGTCGGTGTGTGTGTGTGTGTGTTGTCGGTGTGTGTGTGTGTGTTGTCGGTGTGTGTGTGTTGTCGGTGTGTGTGTGTGTGTGTGTTGTTGGTGTGTGTGTGTGTGTGTGTGTTGTCGTTGTGTGTGTGTGTGTGTTGTCAGTGTTTGTGTGTGTGTGTGTTGTCGGTGTGTGTGTGTGTGTTGTCGGTGTGTGTGTGTGTGTTGTCGTTGTTGTGTGTGTGTGTTGTCGGTGTGTGTGTGTGTGTTGTCGGTGTGTGTGTGTTGTCGGTGTGTGTGTGTGTTGTTGGTGTGTGTGTGTGTGTGTGTGTGTTGTCGTTGTGTGTGTGTGTGTGTTGTCAGTGTGTGTGTGTGTGTGTGTTGTCGGTGTGTGTGTGTGTGTTGTCGGAGTGTGTGTGTGTGGTGTCGTTGTTGTGTGTGTGTGTGTTGTCGGTGTGTGTGTGTGTGTGTTGTCGGTG
>NW_027675645.1:2500-12500 GCF_965601325.2 Salmo salar | reverse complement strand
TTGTCGTTGTTGTGTGTGTGTGTTGTCGGTGTGTGTGTGTGTGTTGTCGGTGTGTGTGTGTTGTCGGTGTGTGTGTGTGTTGTTGGTGTGTGTGTGTGTGTGTGTGTGTGTTGTCGTTGTGTGTGTGTGTGTGTTGTCAGTGTGTGTGTGTGTGTGTGTTGTCGGTGTGTGTGTGTGTGTTGTCGGAGTGTGTGTGTGTGGTGTCGTTGTTGTGTGTGTGTGTGTTGTCGGTGTGTGTGTGTGTGTGTTGTCGGTGTGTGTGTGTGTGTGTGTGTTGTCGGTGTGTGTGTGTTTTCGGTGTGTGTGTGTGTGTGTGTTGTCGGTGTGTGTGTGTGTGTTGTCGGTGTGTGTGTGTGTGTTGTCGGTGTGTGTGTGTGTGTGTGTGTGTTGTCGGTGTGTGTGTGTGTATGTTGTCGGTGTGTGTGTTGTCGGTGTGTGTGTGTGTGTGTTGTCGGTGTGTGTGTGTGTGTGTGTGTTGTCGGTGTGTGTGTGTGTGTGTTGTGTGTGTGTGTGTTGTCGGTGTGTGTGTGTGTGTGTGTGTTGTCGGTGTGTGTGTGTGTGTGTTGTCGGTGTGTGTGTGTGTTGTCGGTGTGTGTGTGTGTGTGTTGTCGGTGTGTGTGTTGTCGGTGTGTGTGTGTGTGTTGTCGGTGTGTGTGTGTGTGTTGTCGGTGTGTTTGTGTGTGTGTGTTGTCGGTGTGTGTGTGTTGTTTGTGTGTGTGTTGTCGGTGTGTGTGTGTGTGTGTTGTCGGTGTGTGTGTTGTCGGTGTGTGTGTGTGTGTTGTCGGTGTGTGTGTGTGTGTTGTCGGTGTGTTTGTGTGTGTGTGTTGTCGGTGTGTGTGTGTTGTTTGTGTGTGTGTTGTCGGTGTGTGTGTGTGTGTGTTGTCGGTGTGTGTGTGTGTGTTGTCGGTGTGTGTGTGTGTTGTCGGTGTGTGTGTGTGTGTGTGTGTTGTCGGTGTGTGTGTGTGTGTGTTGTCGGTGTGTGTGTTGTGTGTGTGTGTGTGTGTTGTCGGTGTGTGTGTGTGTGTTGTCGGTGTGTGTGTGTTGTCGGTTTGTGTGTGTGTGTGTTGTCGGTGTGTGTGTGTGTGTGTTGTCGGTGTGTGTGTGTTGTCGGTGTGTGTGTGTGTGTTGTTGGTGTGTGTGTGTGTGTGTGTTGTCGGTGTGTGTGTGTGTGTTGTCGGTGTGTGTGTGTGTGTGTGTTGTCGTTGTTGTATGTGTGTGTGTTGTCGGTGTGTGTGTGTGTGTGTTGTCGGTGTGTGTGTGTGTGTTGTCTGTGTGTGTGTGTGTGTGTTGTCGGTGTGTGTGTGTGTGTTGTCGGTGTGTGTGTGTGTGTTGTCGGTGTGTGTGTGTGTGTGTTGTCGGTGTGTGTGTGTGTGTGTGTGTGTGTGTTGTCGGTGTATGTGTGTTGTCGGTGTGTGTGTGTGTGTTGTCGGTGTGTGTGTGTGTGTGTGTTGTCGTTGTTGTATGTGTGTGTGTTGTCGGTGTGTGTGTGTGTGTGTTGTCGGTGTGTGTGTGTGTGTTGTCTGTGTGTGTGTGTGTGTGTTGTCGGTGTGTGTGTGTGTGTTGTCGGTGTGTGTGTGTGTGTTGTCGGTGTGTGTGTGTGTGTGTTGTCGGTGTGTGTGTGTGTGTGTGTGTGTGTGTTGTCGGTGTATGTGTGTTGTCGGTGTGTGTGTGTGTGTTGTCGGTGTTTGTGTGTGTGTGTTGTCGGTGTGTGTGTGTGTGTTGTCGGTGTGTGTGTGTGTTGTCGGTGTGTGTGTGTGTTTGTGTTGTCGGTGTGTGTGTGTGTGTTGTCGGTGTGTGTGTGTGTGTGTGTGTGTGTGTTGTCGGTGTGTGTGTGTGTGTGTTGTGTGTGTGTGTGTTGTCGGTGTGTGTCTGTGTGTGTGTGTGTTGTCGGTGTGTGTGTGTGTGTTGTCGGTGTGTGTGTGTGTGTGTGTTGTCGGTGTGTGTGTGTTGTTTGTGTGTGTGTTGTCGGTGTGTGTGTGTGTGTGTTGTCGGTGTGTGTGTTGTCGGTGTGTGTGTGTGTGTTGTCGGTGTGTGTGTGTGTGTTGTCGGTGTGTTTGTGTGTGTGTGTTGTCGGTGTGTGTGTGTTGTTTGTGTGTGTGTTGTCGGTGTGTGTGTGTGTGTGTTGTCGGTGTGTGTGTGTGTGTTGTCGGTGTGTGTGTGTGTTGTCGGTGTGTGTGTGTGTGTGTGTGTTGTCGGTGTGTGTGTGTGTGTGTTGTGTGTGTGTGTGTTGTGTGTGTGTGTGTGTTGTCGGTGTGTGTGTGTGTGTTGTCGGTGTGTGTGTGTTGTCGGTTTGTGTGTGTGTGTGTTGTCGATGTGTGTGTGTGTGTGTTGTCGGTGTGTGTGTGTTGTCGGTGTGTGTGTGTGTTTTTGGTGTGTGTGTGTGTGTGTTGTCGGTGTGTGTGTGTGTGTTGTCGGTGTGTGTGTGTGTGTGTTGTCGTTGTTGTATGTGTGTGTGTTGTCGGTGTGTGTGTGTGTGTTGTCTGTGTGTGTGTGTGTGTTGTCGGTGTGTGTGTGTGTGTTGTCGGTGTGTGTGTGTGTGTTGTCGGTGTGTGTGTGTGTGTGTTGTCGGTGTGTGTGTGTGTGTGTGTGTGTGTTGTCGGTGTATGTGTGTTGTCGGTGTGTGTGTGTGTGTTGTCGGTGTTTGTGTGTGTGTGTTGTCGGTGTGTGTGTGTGTGTTGTCGGTGTGTGTGTGTGTTGTCGGTGTGTGTGTGTGTTTGTGTTGTCGGTGTGTGTGTGTGTGTTGTCGGTGTGTGTGTGTGTGTGTGTGTGTGTGTGTGTTGTCGGTGTGTGTGTGTGTGTGTGTTGTGTGTGTGTGTGTTGTCGGTGTGTGTCTGTGTGTGTGTGTGTTGTCGGTGTGTGTGTGTGTGTTGTCGGTGTGTGTGTGTGTGTGTGTGTTGTCGGTGTGTGTGTGTGTGTGTTGTCGGTGTGTGTGTGTGTGTGTGTGTGTGTGTGTTGTCGGTGTGTGTGTGTGTGTGTGTTGTCGGTGTGTGTGTGTGTGTTGTCGGTGTGTGTGTGTGTGTGTTGTCGGTGTGTGTGTGTGTGTTGCTGGTGTTTGTGTGTGTGTGTGTGTTGTCGGTGTGTGTGTGTGTGTTGTCGGTGTGTGTATGTGTGTGTGTGTGTGTGTGTGTTGTCGGTGTGTGTGTGTGTTGTCGGTGTGTGTGTGTGTTTGTGTTGTCGGTGTGTGTGTGTGTGTTGTCGGTGTGTGTGTGTGTGTGTGTGTGTGTGTTGTCGGTGTGTGTGTGTGTGTGTGTGTTGTGTGTGTGTGTGTTGTCGGTGTGTGTCTGTGTGTGTGTGTGTGTTGTCGGTGTGTGTGTGTGTGTTGTCGGTGTGTGTGTGTGTGTGTGTTGTCGGTGTGTGTGTGTTGTTTGTGTGTGTGTTGTCGGTGTGTGTGTGTGTGTGTTGTCGGTGTGTGTGTTGTCGGTGTGTGTGTGTGTGTTGTCGGTGTGTGTGTGTGTGTTGTCGGTGTGTTTGTGTGTGTGTGTTGTCGGTGTGTGTGTGTTGTTTGTGTGTGTGTTGTCGGTGTGTGTGTGTGTGTGTTGTCGGTGTGTGTGTGTGTGTTGTCGGTGTGTGTGTGTGTTGTCGGTGTGTGTGTGTGTGTGTGTGTTGTCGGTGTGTGTGTGTGTGTGTTGTGTGTGTGTGTGTTGTGTGTGTGTGTGTGTGTTGTCGGTGTGTGTGTGTGTGTTGTCGGTGTGTGTGTGTTGTCGGTTTGTGTGTGTGTGTGTTGTCGGTGTGTGTGTGTGTGTGTTGTCGGTGTGTGTGTGTTGTCGGTGTGTGTGTGTGTGTTGTTGGTGTGTGTGTGTGTGTGTTGTCGGTGTGTGTGTGTGTGTTGTCGGTGTGTGTGTGTGTGTCTGTGTTGTCGGTGTGTGTGTGTGTGTGTGTGTTGTCGGTGTGTGTGTGTGTGTGTTGTCGGTGTGTGTGTTGTCGGTGTGTGTGTGTGTGTGTTGTCGGTGTGTGTGTTGTCGGTGTGTGTGTGTGTGTGTGTGTGTTGTCGGTGTGTGTGTGTTGTCGGTGTGTGTGTGTGTGTGTTGTCGGTGTGTGTGTGTTGTCGGTGTGTTTGTGTGTGTGTGTTGTCGGTGTGTGTGTGTTGTTTGTGTGTGTGTTGTCGGTGTGTGTGTGTGTGTGTTGTCGGTGTGTGTGTGTGTGTTGTCGGTGTGTGTGTGTGTTGTCGGTGTGTGTGAGTGTGTGTGTGTTGTCGGTGTGTGTGTGTGTGTGTTGTGTGTGTGTGTGTTGTCGGTGTGTGTGTGTGTTGTCGGTGTGTGTGTGTGTGTTGTCGGTGTGTGTGTGTTGTCGGTGTGTGTGCGTGTTGTCGGTGTGTGTGTGTGTGTGTTGTCGGTGTGTGTGTGTGTTTGTGTTGTCGGTGTGTGTGTGTGTGTTGTCGGTGTGTGTGTGTGTGTGTGTGTGTGTGTGTGTGTGTTGTCGGTGTGTGTGTGTGTGTGTGTTGTGTGTGTGTGTGTTGTCGGTGTGTGTGTGTGTGTGTTGTCGGTGTGTGTGTGTGTTGTGTGTGTGTGTGTGTGTGTTGTCGGTGTGTGTGTGTGTGTGTGTTGTCGGTGTGTGTGTGTGTGTGTTGTCGCTGTGTGTGTGTGTGTGTTGTCGGTGTGTGTGTGTGTGTGTTTTGTCGGTGTGTGTGTGTGTGTTGCTGGTGTTTGTGTGTGTGTGTGTTTTCGGGTGTGTGTGTGTGTTGTCGGTGTGTGTGTGTGTGTGTTGTCGGTGTGTGTGTGTGTGTTGTCGGTGTGTGTGTGTGTGTTGTCGGTGTGTGTGTGTGTGTTGTCGGTGTGTGTGTGTGTGTGTGTGTTGTCGGTGTGTGTGTGTGTGTTGTCGGTGTGTGTGTGTGTGTGTTGTCGTTGTTGTGTGTGTGTGTGTTGTCGGTGTGTGTGAGTTGTCGGTGTGTGTGTGAGTGTGTTATCGGTGTGTGTGTGTGTGTGTGTGTGTGTTGTCGGTGTGTGTGTGTGTGTGTTGTCGGTGTGTGTGTGTGTGTTGTCGGTGTGTGTGTGTTGTCGGTGTGTGTGTGTGTGTGTGTGTTGTTGGTGTGTGTGTGTGTGTGTGTGTTGTCGTTGTGTGTGTGTGTGTGTTGTCAGTGTTTGTGTGTGTGTGTGTTGTCGGTGTGTGTGTGTGTGTTGTCGGTGTGTGTGTGTGTGTTGTCGTTGTTGTGTGTGTGTGTTGTCGGTGTGTGTGTGTGTGTTGTCGGTGTGTGTGTGTTGTCGGTGTGTGTGTGTGTTGTTGGTGTGTGTGTGTGTGTGTGTGTGTGTTGTCGTTGTGTGTGTGTGTGTGTTGTCAGTGTGTGTGTGTGTGTGTGTTGTCGGTGTGTGTGTGTGTGTTGTCGGAGTGTGTGTGTGTGGTGTCGTTGTTGTGTGTGTGTGTGTTGTCGGTGTGTGTGTGTGTGTGTTGTCGGTGTGTGTGTGTGTGTGTGTGTTGTCGGTGTGTGTGTGTTTTCGGTGTGTGTGTGTGTGTGTGTTGTCGGTGTGTGTGTGTGTGTTGTCGGTGTGTGTGTGTGTGTTGTCGGTGTGTGTGTGTGTGTGTGTGTGTTGTCGGTGTGTGTGTGTGTATGTTGTCGGTGTGTGTGTTGTCGGTGTGTGTGTGTGTGTGTTGTCGGTGTGTGTGTGTGTGTGTGTGTTGTCGGTGTGTGTGTGTGTGTGTTGTGTGTGTGTGTGTTGTCGGTGTGTGTGTGTGTGTGTGTGTTGTCGGTGTGTGTGTGTGTGTGTTGTCGGTGTGTGTGTGTGTTGTCGGTGTGTGTGTGTGTGTGTTGTCGGTGTGTGTGTTGTCGGTGTGTGTGTGTGTGTTGTCGGTGTGTGTGTGTGTGTTGTCGGTGTGTTTGTGTGTGTGTGTTGTCGGTGTGTGTGTGTTGTTTGTGTGTGTGTTGTCGGTGTGTGTGTGTGTGTGTTGTCGGTGTGTGTGTTGTCGGTGTGTGTGTGTGTGTTGTCGGTGTGTGTGTGTGTGTTGTCGGT
Source organism: Salmo salar (assembly GCF_965601325.2). Taxonomy (NCBI): domain Eukaryota; kingdom Metazoa; phylum Chordata; class Actinopteri; order Salmoniformes; family Salmonidae; genus Salmo; species Salmo salar. The sequence continues at coordinate 6,558 of NW_027675645.1, read as the reverse complement.
GTGTTTGTGTGTGTGTGTTGTCGGTGTGTGTGTGTTGTTTGTGTGTGTGTTGTCGGTGTGTGTGTGTGTGTGTTGTCGGTGTGTGTGTGTGTGTTGTCGGTGTGTGTGTGTGTGTGTGTGTTGTCGGTGTGTGTGTGTGTGTGTTGTCGGTGTGTGTGTTGTGTGTGTGTGTGTGTGTTGTCGGTGTGTGTGTGTGTGTTGTCGGTGTGTGTGTGTTGTCGGTTTGTGTGTGTGTGTGTTGTCGGTGTGTGTGTGTGTGTGTTGTCGGTGTGTGTGTGTTGTCGGTGTGTGTGTGTGTGTTGTTGGTGTGTGTGTGTGTGTGTGTTGTCGGTGTGTGTGTGTGTGTTGTCGGTGTGTGTGTGTGTGTGTGTTGTCGTTGTTGTATGTGTGTGTGTTGTCGGTGTGTGTGTGTGTGTGTTGTCGGTGTGTGTGTGTGTGTTGTCTGTGTGTGTGTGTGTGTGTTGTCGGTGTGTGTGTGTGTGTTGTCGGTGTGTGTGTGTGTGTTGTCGGTGTGTGTGTGTGTGTGTTGTCGGTGTGTGTGTGTGTGTGTGTGTGTGTGTGTTGTCGGTGTATGTGTGTTGTCGGTGTGTGTGTGTGTGTTGTCGGTGTGTGTGTGTGTGTGTGTTGTCGTTGTTGTATGTGTGTGTGTTGTCGGTGTGTGTGTGTGTGTGTTGTCGGTGTGTGTGTGTGTGTTGTCTGTGTGTGTGTGTGTGTGTTGTCGGTGTGTGTGTGTGTGTTGTCGGTGTGTGTGTGTGTGTTGTCGGTGTGTGTGTGTGTGTGTTGTCGGTGTGTGTGTGTGTGTGTGTGTGTGTGTTGTCGGTGTATGTGTGTTGTCGGTGTGTGTGTGTGTGTTGTCGGTGTTTGTGTGTGTGTGTTGTCGGTGTGTGTGTGTGTGTTGTCGGTGTGTGTGTGTGTTGTCGGTGTGTGTGTGTGTTTGTGTTGTGTGTGTGTGTGTGTGTGTTGTCGGTGTGTGTGTGTGTGTGTGTGTGTGTGTGTTGTCGGTGTGTGTGTGTGTGTGTTGTGTGTGTGTGTGTTGTCGGTGTGTGTCTGTGTGTGTGTGTGTTGTCGGTGTGTGTGTGTGTGTTGTCGGTGTGTGTGTGTGTGTGTGTTGTCGGTGTGTGTGTGTTGTTTGTGTGTGTGTTGTCGGTGTGTGTGTGTGTGTGTTGTCGGTGTGTGTGTTGTCGGTGTGTGTGTGTGTGTTGTCGGTGTGTGTGTGTGTGTTGTCGGTGTGTTTGTGTGTGTGTGTTGTCGGTGTGTGTGTGTTGTTTGTGTGTGTGTTGTCGGTGTGTGTGTGTGTGTGTTGTCGGTGTGTGTGTGTGTGTTGTCGGTGTGTGTGTGTGTTGTCGGTGTGTGTGTGTGTGTGTGTGTTGTCGGTGTGTGTGTGTGTGTGTTGTGTGTGTGTGTGTTGTGTGTGTGTGTGTGTTGTCGGTGTGTGTGTGTGTGTTGTCGGTGTGTGTGTGTTGTCGGTTTGTGTGTGTGTGTGTTGTCGGTGTGTGTGTGTGTGTGTTGTCGGTGTGTGTGTGTTGTCGGTGTGTGTGTGTGTTTTTGGTGTGTGTGTGTGTGTGTTGTCGGTGTGTGTGTGTGTGTTGTCGGTGTGTGTGTGTGTGTGTGTTGTCGTTGTTGTATGTGTGTGTGTTGTCGGTGTGTGTGTGTGTGTTGTCTGTGTGTGTGTGTGTGTTGTCGGTGTGTGTGTGTGTGTTGTCGGTGTGTGTGTGTGTGTTGTCGGTGTGTGTGTGTGTGTGTTGTCGGTGTGTGTGTGTGTGTGTGTGTGTGTTGTCGGTGTATGTGTGTTGTCGGTGTGTGTGTGTGTGTTGTCGGTGTTTGTGTGTGTGTGTTGTCGGTGTGTGTGTGTGTGTTGTCGGTGTGTGTGTGTGTTGTCGGTGTGTGTGTGTGTTTGTGTTGTCGGTGTGTGTGTGTGTGTTGTCGGTGTGTGTGTGTGTGTGTGTGTGTGTGTGTGTGTTGTCGGTGTGTGTGTGTGTGTGTGTTGTGTGTGTGTGTGTTGTCGGTGTGTGTCTGTGTGTGTGTGTGTTGTCGGTGTGTGTGTGTGTGTTGTCGGTGTGTGTGTGTGTGTGTGTGTTGTCGGTGTGTGTGTGTGTGTGTTGTCGGTGTGTGTGTGTGTGTGTGTGTGTGTGTGTGTGTTGTCGGTGTGTGTGTGTGTGTGTGTTGTCGGTGTGTGTGTGTGTGTTGTCGGTGTGTGTGTGTGTGTGTTGTCGGTGTGTGTGTGTGTGTTGCTGGTGTTTGTGTGTGTGTGTGTGTTGTCGGTGTGTGTGTGTGTGTTGTCGGTGTGTGTATGTGTGTGTGTGTGTGTGTGTGTTGTCGGTGTGTGTGTGTGTTGTCGGTGTGTGTGTGTGTTTGTGTTGTCGGTGTGTGTGTGTGTGTTGTCGGTGTGTGTGTGTGTGTGTGTGTTGTCGGTGTGTGTGTGTGTGTGTGTGTTGTGTGTGTGTGTGTTGTCGGTGTGTGTCTGTGTGTGTGTGTGTGTTGTCGGTGTGTGTGTGTGTGTTGTCGGTGTGTGTGTGTGTGTGTGTTGTCGGTGTGTGTGTGTTGTTTGTGTGTGTGTTGTCGGTGTGTGTGTGTGTGTGTTGTCGGTGTGTGTGTTGTCGGTGTGTGTGTGTGTGTTGTCGGTGTGTGTGTGTGTGTTGTCGGTGTGTTTGTGTGTGTGTGTTGTCGGTGTGTGTGTGTTGTTTGTGTGTGTGTTGTCGGTGTGTGTGTGTGTGTGTTGTCGGTGTGTGTGTGTGTGTTGTCGGTGTGTGTGTGTGTTGTCGGTGTGTGTGTGTGTGTGTGTGTTGTCGGTGTGTGTGTGTGTGTGTTGTGTGTGTGTGTGTTGTGTGTGTGTGTGTGTGTTGTCGGTGTGTGTGTGTGTGTGTTGTCGGTGTGTGTGTGTTGTCGGTTTGTGTGTGTGTGTGTTGTCGGTGTGTGTGTGTGTGTGTTGTCGGTGTGTGTGTGTTGTCGGTGTGTGTGTGTGTGTTGTTGGTGTGTGTGTGTGTGTGTTGTCGGTGTGTGTGTGTGTGTTGTCGGTGTGTGTGTGTGTGTGTGTTGTCGTTGTTGTATGTGTGTGTGTTGTCGGTGTGTGTGTGTGTGTGTTGTCGGTGTGTGTGTGTGTGTTGTCTGTGTGTGTGTGTGTGTGTTGTCGGTGTGTGTGTGTGTGTTGTCGGTGTGTGTGTGTGTGTTGTCGGTGTGTGTGTGTGTGTGTTGTCGGTGTGTGTGTGTGTGTGTGTGTGTGTGTGTGTTGTCGGTGTATGTGTGTTGTCGGTGTGTGTGTGTGTGTTGTCGGTGTTTGTGTGTGTGTGTTGTCGGTGTGTGTGTGTGTGTTGTCGGTGTGTGTGTGTGTTGTCGGTGTGTGTGTGTGTTTGTGTTGTCGGTGTGTGTGTGTGTGTTGTCGGTGTGTGTGTGTGTGTGTGTGTGTGTGTTGTCGGTGTGTGTGTGTGTGTGTGTTGTGTGTGTGTGTGTTGTCGGTGTGTGTCTGTGTGTGTGTGTGTTGTCGGTGTGTGTGTGTGTGTTGTCGGTGTGTGTGTGTGTGGTGTGTTGTCGGTGTGTGTGTGTGTGTGTTGTCGGTGTGTGTGTGTGTGTGTGTGTGTGTGTGTGTGTTGTCGGTGTGTGTGTGTGTGTGTGTTGTCGGTGTGTGTGTGTGTGTTGTCGGTGTGTGTGTGTGTGTGTTGTCGGTGTGTGTGTGTGTGTTGCTGGTGTTTGTGTGTGTGTGTGTTGTCGGTGTGTGTGTGTGTGTTGTCGGTGTGTGTATGTGTGTGTGTGTGTGTGTGTGTTGTCGGTGTGTGTGTGTGTGTGTGTTGTCGGTGTGTGTGTGTGTGTTGTCGGTGTGTGTGTCTGTGTGTGTTGTCGGTGTGTGTGTGTGTGTTGTCGGTGTGTGTGTGTGTGTGTTGTCGTTGTTGTGTGTGTGTGTGTTGTCGGTGTGTGTGTCTGTGTGTGTGTTGTCGGTGTGTGTGTGTGTGTGTGTGTGTGTTGTCGGAGTGTGTGTGTGTGTTGTCGGTGTGTGTGTGTGTGTTGTCGGTGTGTGTGTGTGTGTGTTGTCAGTGTGTGTGTGTGTGTGTGTTGTCGGTGTGTGT
>NW_027675643.1:0-40586 GCF_965601325.2 Salmo salar | reverse complement strand
CCCAGAGTAAAACAACAGTTAAAAACAAACCCCAGAGTAAAACAACAGTTAAAAACAAACCCCAGAGTAAAACAACAGTTAAAAACAAACCCCAGAGTAAAACAACAGTTAAAAACAAACCCCAGAGTAAAACAACAGTTAAAAACAAACCCCAGAGTAAAACAACAGTTAAAAACAAACCCCAGAGTAAAACAACAGTTAAAAACAAACCCCAGAGTAAAACAACAGTTAAAAACAAACCCCAGAGTAAAACAACAGTTAAAAACAAACCCCAGAGTAAAACAACAGTTAAAAACAAACCCCAGAGTAAAACAACAGTTAAAAACAAACCCCAGAGTAAAACACAACAGTTAAAAACAAACCCCAGAGTAAAACAACAGTTAAAAACAAACCCCAGAGTAAAACAACAGTTAAAAACAAACCCCAGAGTAAAAACAACAGTTAAAAACAAACCCCAGAGTAAAACAACAGTTAAAAACAAACCCCAGAGTAAACACAACAGTTAAAAACAAACCCCAGAGTAAAACAACACAGTTAAAAACAAACCCCAGAGTAAAACAACAGTTAAAAACAAACCCCAGAGTAAAACAACAGTTAAAAACAAACCCCAGAGTAAAACAACAGTTAAAAACAAACCCCAGAGTAAAACAACAGTTAAAAACAAACCCCAGAGTAAAACAACAGTTAAAAACAAACCCCAGAGTAAAAACAACAGTTAAAAACAAACCCCAGAGTAAAACAACAGTTAAAAACAAACCCCAGAGTAAAACAACACAGTTAAAAACAAACCCCAGAGTAAAACAACAGTTAAAAACAAACCCCAGAGTAAAACAACAGTTAAAAACAAACCCCAGAGTAAAACAACAGTTAAAAACAAACCCCAGAGTAAAACAACAGTTAAAAACAACCCCAGAGTAAAACAACAGTTAAAAACAAACCCCAGAGTAAAACAACAGTTAAAAACAAACCCCAGAGTAAAACAACAGTTAAAAACAAACCCCAGAGTAAAACAACAGTTAAAAACAAACCCCAGAGTAAAACAACAGTTAAAAACAAACCCCAGAGTAAAACAACAGTTAAAAACAAACCCCAGAGTAAAACAACAGTTAAAAACAAACCCCAGAGTAAAACAACAGTTAAAAACAAACCCCAGAGTAAAACAACAGTTAAAAACAAACCCCAGAGTAAAACAACAGTTAAAAACAAACCCCAGAGTAAAACAACAGTTAAAAACAAACCCCAGAGTAAAACAACAGTTAAAAACAAACCCCAGAGTAAAACAACAGTTAAAAACAAACCCCAGAGTAAAACAACAGTTAAAAACAAACCCCAGAGTAAAACAACAGTTAAAAACAAACCCCAGAGTAAAACAACAGTTAAAAACAAACCCCAGAGTAAAACAACAGTTAAAAACAAACCCCAGAGTAAAACAACAGTTAAAAACAAACCCCAGAGTAAAACAACAGTTAAAAACAAACCCCAGAGTAAAACAACAACAGTTAAAAACAAACCCCAGAGTAAAACAACAGTTAAAAACAAACCCCAGAGTAAAACAACAGTTAAAAACAAACCCCAGAGTAAAACAACAGTTAAAAACAAACCCCAGAGTAAAACAACAGTTAAAAACAAACCCCAGAGTAAAACAACAGTTAAAAACAAACCCCAGAGTAAAACAACAGTTAAAAACAAACCCCAGAGTAAAACACAACAGTTAAAAACAAACCCCAGAGTAAAACAACAGTTAAAAACAAACCCCAGAGTAAAACAACAGTTAAAAACAAACCCCAGAGTAAAACAACAGTTAAAAACAAACCCCAGAGTAAAACAACAGTTAAAAACAAACCCCAGAGTAAAACAACAGTTAAAAACAAACCCCAGAGTAAAACAACACGTTAAAAACAAACCCCAGAGTAAAACAACAGTTAAAAACAAACCCCAGAGTAAAACAACAGTTAAAAACAAACCCCAGAGTAAAACACAACAGTTAAAAACAAACCCCAGAGTAAAACAACAACAGTTAAAAACAAACCCCAGAGTAAAACAACAGTTAAAAACAAACCCCAGAGTAAAACAACAGTTAAAAACAAACCCCAGAGTAAAACACAACAGTTAAAAACAAACCCCAGAGTAAAAACAACAGTTAAAAACAAACCCCAGAGTAAAACAACAGTTAAAAACAAACCCCAGAGTAAAACAACAGTTAAAAACAAACCCCAGAGTAAAACAACAGTTAAAAACAAACCCCAGAGTAAAACAACAGTTAAAAACAAACCCCAGAGTAAACAACAACAGTTAAAAACAAACCCCAGAGTAAAACAACAGTTAAAAACAAACCCCAGAGTAAAACAACAGTTAAAAACAAACCCCAGAGTAAAACAACAGTTAAAAACAAACCCCAGAGTAAAACAACAGTTAAAAACAAACCCCAGAGTAAAACAACAGTTAAAAACAAACCCCAGAGTAAAACAACAGTTAAAAACAAACCCCAGAGTAAAAACAACAGTTAAAAACAAACCCCAGAGTAAAACAACAGTTAAAAACAAACCCCAGAGTAAAACAACAGTTAAAAACAAACCCCAGAGTAAAACAACAGTTAAAAACAAACCCCAGAGTAAAACAACAGTTAAAAACAAACCCCAGAGTAAAACAACAGTTAAAAACAAACCCCAGAGTAAAACAACAGTTAAAAACAAACCCCAGAGTAAAACAACAACAGTTAAAAACAAACCCCAGAGTAAAACAACAGTTAAAAACAAACCCCAGAGTAAAACAACAGTTAAAAACAAACCCCAGAGTAAAACAACAGTTAAAAACAAACCCCAGAGTAAAACAACAGTTAAAAACAAACCCCAGAGTAAAACAACAGTTAAAAACAAACCCCAGAGTAAAACAACAGTTAAAAACAAACCCCAGAGTAAAACAACAGTTAAAAACAAACCCCAGAGTAAAACAACAGTTAAAAACAAACCCCAGAGTAAAACAACAGTTAAAAACAAACCCCAGAGTAAAACAACAGTTAAAAACAAACCCCAGAGTAAAACAACAGTTAAAAACAAACCCCAGAGTAAAACAACAGTTAAAAACAAACCCCAGAGTAAAACAACAGTTAAAAACAAACCCCAGAGTAAAACAACAGTTAAAAACAAACCCCAGAGTAAAACAACAGTTAAAAACAAACCCCAGAGTAAAACAACAGTTAAAAACAAACCCCAGAGTAAAACAACAGTTAAAAACAAACCCCAGAGTAAAACAACAGTTAAAAACAAACCCCAGAGTAAAACAACAGTTAAAAACAAACCCCAGAGTAAAACAACAGTTAAAAACAAACCCCAGAGTAAAACAACAGTTAAAAACAAACCCCAGAGTAAAACAACAGTTAAAAACAAACCCCAGAGTAAACAACAACAGTTAAAAACAAACCCCAGAGTAAAACAACAGTTAAAAACAAACCCCAGAGTAAAACAACAGTTAAAAACAAACCCCAGAGTAAAACAACAGTTAAAAACAAACCCCAGAGTAAAACAACAGTTAAAAACAAACCCCAGAGTAAAACAACAGTTAAAAACAAACCCCAGAGTAAAACAACAGTTAAAAACAAACCCCAGAGTAAAACAACAGTTAAAAACAAACCCCAGAGTAAAACAACAACAGTTAAAAACAAACCCCAGAGTAAAACAACAGTTAAAAACAAACCCCAGAGTAAAACAACAGTTAAAAACAAACCCCAGAGTAAAACAACAGTTAAAAACAAACCCCAGAGTAAAACAACAGTTAAAAACAAACCCCAGAGTAAAACAACAGTTAAAAACAAACCCCAGAGTAAAACAACAGTTAAAAACAAACCCCAGAGTAAAACAACAGTTAAAAACAAACCCCAGAGTAAAACAACAGTTAAAAACAAACCCCAGAGTAAAACAACAGTTAAAAACAAACCCCAGAGTAAAACAACAGTTAAAAACAAACCCCAGAGTAAAACAACAGTTAAAAACAAACCCCAGAGTAAAACAACAACAGTTAAAAACAAACCCCAGAGTAAAACAACAGTTAAAAACAAACCCCAGAGTAAAACAACAGTTAAAAACAAACCCCAGAGTAAAACAACAGTTAAAAACAAACCCCAGAGTAAAACAACAGTTAAAAACAAACCCCAGAGTAAAACAACAGTTAAAAACAAACCCCAGAGTAAAACAACAACAGTTAAAAACAAACCCCAGAGTAAAACAACAACAGTTAAAAACAAACCCCAGAGTAAAACAACAGTTAAAAACAAACCCCAGAGTAAAACAACAGTTAAAAACAAACCCCAGAGTAAAACAACAGTTAAAAACAAACCCCAGAGTAAAACAACAGTTAAAAACAAACCCCAGAGTAAAACAACAGTTAAAAACAAACCCCAGAGTAAAACAACAGTTAAAAACAAACCCCAGAGTAAAACAACAGTTAAAAACAAACCCCAGAGTAAAACAACAGTTAAAAACAAACCCCAGAGTAAAACAACAGTTAAAAACAAACCCCAGAGTAAAACAACAACAGTTAAAAACAAACCCCAGAGTAAAACAACAGTTAAAAACAAACCCCAGAGTAAACACAACAGTTAAAAACAAACCCCAGAGTAAAACAACAGTTAAAAACAAACCCCAGAGTAAAACAACAGTTAAAAACAAACCCCAGAGTAAAACAACAGTTAAAAACAAACCCCAGAGTAAAACAACAGTTAAAAACAAACCCCAGAGTAAAACAACAGTTAAAAACAAACCCCAGAGTAAAACAACAGTTAAAAACAAACCCCAGAGTAAAACAACAGTTAAAAACAAACCCCAGAGTAAAACAACAGTTAAAAACAAACCCCAGAGTAAAACAACAGTTAAAAACAAACCCCAGAGTAAACAACAACAGTTAAAAACAAACCCCAGAGTAAAACAACAACAGTTAAAAACAAACCCCAGAGTAAAACAACAGTTAAAAACAAACCCCAGAGTAAAACAACAGTTAAAAACAAACCCCAGAGTAAAACAACAGTTAAAAACAAACCCCAGAGTAAAACAACAGTTAAAAACAAACCCCAGAGTAAAACAACAGTTAAAAACAAACCCCAGAGTAAAACAACAGTTAAAAACAAACCCCAGAGTAAAACAACAGTTAAAAACAAACCCCAGAGTAAAACAACAGTTAAAAACAAACCCCAGAGTAAAACAACAGTTAAAAACAAACCCCAGAGTAAAACAACAGTTAAAAACAAACCCCAGAGTAAAACAACAGTTAAAAACAAACCCCAGAGTAAAACAACAGTTAAAAACAAACCCCAGAGTAAAACAACAGTTAAAAACAAACCCCAGAGTAAAACAACAGTTAAAAACAAACCCCAGAGTAAAACAACAGTTAAAAACAAACCCCAGAGTAAAACAACAGTTAAAAACAAACCCCAGAGTAAAACAACAGTTAAAAACAAACCCCAGAGTAAAACAACAGTTAAAAACAAACCCCAGAGTAAAACAACAGTTAAAAACAAACCCCAGAGTAAACAACAACAGTTAAAAACAAACCCCAGAGTAAAACAACAGTTAAAAACAAACCCCAGAGTAAAACAACAGTTAAAAACAAACCCCAGAGTAAAACAACAGTTAAAAACAAACCCCAGAGTAAAACAACAGTTAAAAACAAACCCCAGAGTAAAACAACAGTTAAAAACAAACCCCAGAGTAAACAACAACAGTTAAAAACAAACCCCAGAGTAAAACAACAACAGTTAAAAACAAACCCCAGAGTAAAACAACAGTTAAAAACAAACCCCAGAGTAAAACAACAGTTAAAAACAAACCCCAGAGTAAAACAACAGTTAAAAACAAACCCCAGAGTAAAAACAACAGTTAAAAACAAACCCCAGAGTAAAACAACAGTTAAAAACAAACCCCAGAGTAAAACAACAGTTAAAAACAAACCCCAGAGTAAAACAACAGTTAAAAACAAACCCCAGAGTAAAACAACAGTTAAAAACAAACCCCAGAGTAAAACAACAGTTAAAAACAAACCCCAGAGTAAAACAACAGTTAAAAACAAACCCCAGAGTAAAACAACAGTTAAAAACAAACCCCAGAGTAAAAACAACAGTTAAAAACAAACCCCAGAGTAAAACAACAGTTAAAAACAAACCCCAGAGTAAAACAACAGTTAAAAACAAACCCCAGAGTAAAACAACAGTTAAAAACAAACCCCAGAGTAAAACAACAGTTAAAAACAAACCCCAGAGTAAAACAACAGTTAAAAACAAACCCCAGAGTAAAACAACAGTTAAAAACAAACCCCAGAGTAAAACAACAGTTAAAAACAAACCCCAGAGTAAAACAACAGTTAAAAACAAACCCCAGAGTAAAACAACAGTTAAAAACAAACCCCAGAGTAAAACAACAGTTAAAAACAAACCCCAGAGTAAAACAACAACAGTTAAAAACAAACCCCAGAGTAAAACAACAGTTAAAAACAAACCCCAGAGTAAAACAACAGTTAAAAACAAACCCCAGAGTAAAACAACAGTTAAAAACAAACCCCAGAGTAAACAACAACAGTTAAAAACAAACCCCAGAGTAAAACAACAACAGTTAAAAACAAACCCCAGAGTAAAACAACAGTTAAAAACAAACCCCAGAGTAAAACAACAGTTAAAAACAAACCCCAGAGTAAAACAACAGTTAAAAACAAACCCCAGAGTAAAACAACAGTTAAAAACAAACCCCAGAGTAAAACAACAGTTAAAAACAAACCCCAGAGTAAAACAACAGTTAAAAACAAACCCCAGAGTAAAACAACAGTTAAAAACAAACCCCAGAGTAAAACAACAGTTAAAAACAAACCCCAGAGTAAAACAACAACAGTTAAAAACAAACCCCAGAGTAAAACAACAGTTAAAAACAAACCCCAGAGTAAAACAACAGTTAAAAACAAACCCCAGAGTAAAACAACAGTTAAAAACAAACCCCAGAGTAAAACAACAGTTAAAAACAAACCCCAGAGTAAAACAACAGTTAAAAACAAACCCCAGAGTAAAACAACAGTTAAAAACAAACCCCAGAGTAAAACAACAGTTAAAAACAAACCCCAGAGTAAAACAACAGTTAAAAACAAACCCCAGAGTAAAACAACAGTTAAAAACAAACCCCAGAGTAAAACAACAGTTAAAAACAAACCCCAGAGTAAAACAACAGTTAAAAACAAACCCCAGAGTAAACAACAACAGTTAAAAACAAACCCCAGAGTAAAACAACAGTTAAAAACAAACCCCAGAGTAAAACAACAGTTAAAAACAAACCCCAGAGTAAAACAACAGTTAAAAACAAACCCCAGAGTAAAACAACAGTTAAAAACAAACCCCAGAGTAAAACAACAGTTAAAAACAAACCCCAGAGTAAAACAACAGTTAAAAACAAACCCCAGAGTAAAACAACAGTTAAAAACAAACCCCAGAGTAAAACAACAGTTAAAAACAAACCCCAGAGTAAAACAACAGTTAAAAACAAACCCCAGAGTAAAACAACAGTTAAAAACAAACCCCAGAGTAAAACAACAGTTAAAAACAAACCCCAGAGTAAAACAACAGTTAAAAACAAACCCCAGAGTAAAACAACAGTTAAAAACAAACCCCAGAGTAAACAACAACAGTTAAAAACAAACCCCAGAGTAAAACAACAGTTAAAAACAAACCCCAGAGTAAAACAACAGTTAAAAACAAACCCCAGAGTAAAACAACAGTTAAAAACAAACCCCAGAGTAAAACAACAGTTAAAAACAAACCCCAGAGTAAAACAACAGTTAAAAACAAACCCCAGAGTAAAACAACAGTTAAAAACAAACCCCAGAGTAAAACAACAACAGTTAAAAACAAACCCCAGAGTAAAACAACAACAGTTAAAAACAAACCCCAGAGTAAAACAACAGTTAAAAACAAACCCCAGAGTAAAACAACAGTTAAAAACAAACCCCAGAGTAAAACAACAGTTAAAAACAAACCCCAGAGTAAAACAACAGTTAAAAACAAACCCCAGAGTAAAAACAACAGTTAAAAACAAACCCCAGAGTAAAACAACAGTTAAAAACAAACCCCAGAGTAAAACAACAGTTAAAAACAAACCCCAGAGTAAAACAACAGTTAAAAACAAACCCCAGAGTAAAACAACAGTTAAAAACAAACCCCAGAGTAAAACAACAGTTAAAAACAAACCCCAGAGTAAAACAACAACAGTTAAAAACAAACCCCAGAGTAAAACAACAGTTAAAAACAAACCCCAGAGTAAAACAACAGTTAAAAACAAACCCCAGAGTAAAACAACAGTTAAAAACAAACCCCAGAGTAAAACAACAGTTAAAAACAAACCCCAGAGTAAAACAACAGTTAAAAACAAACCCCAGAGTAAAACAACAGTTAAAAACAAACCCCAGAGTAAACACAACAGTTAAAAACAAACCCCAGAGTAAAACAACAGTTAAAAACAAACCCCAGAGTAAAACAACAGTTAAAAACAAACCCCAGAGTAAAACAACAGTTAAAAACAAACCCCAGAGTAAAACAACAGTTAAAAACAAACCCCAGAGTAAAACAACAGTTAAAAACAAACCCCAGAGTAAAACAACAGTTAAAAACAAACCCCAGAGTAAAACAACAACAGTTAAAAACAAACCCCAGAGTAAAACAACAGTTAAAAACAAACCCCAGAGTAAAACAACAGTTAAAAACAAACCCCAGAGTAAAACAACAGTTAAAAACAAACCCCAGAGTAAAACAACAGTTAAAAACAAACCCCAGAGTAAAACAACAGTTAAAAACAAACCCCAGAGTAAAACAACAGTTAAAAACAAACCCCAGAGTAAAACAACAGTTAAAAACAAACCCCAGAGTAAAACAACAGTTAAAAACAAACCCCAGAGTAAACAACAACAGTTAAAAACAAACCCCAGAGTAAAACAACAGTTAAAAACAAACCCCAGAGTAAAACAACAGTTAAAAACAAACCCCAGAGTAAAACAACAGTTAAAAACAAACCCCAGAGTAAAACAACAGTTAAAAACAAACCCCAGAGTAAAACAACAGTTAAAAACAAACCCCAGAGTAAAACAACAGTTAAAAACAAACCCCAGAGTAAAACAACAACAGTTAAAAACAAACCCCAGAGTAAAACAACAGTTAAAAACAAACCCCAGAGTAAAACAACAGTTAAAAACAAACCCCAGAGTAAAACAACAGTTAAAAACAAACCCCAGAGTAAAACAACAGTTAAAAACAAACCCCAGAGTAAAACAACAGTTAAAAACAAACCCCAGAGTAAAACAACAGTTAAAAACAAACCCCAGAGTAAAACAACAGTTAAAAACAAACCCCAGAGTAAAACAACAGTTAAAAACAAACCCCAGAGTAAAACAACAGTTAAAAACAAACCCCAGAGTAAACAACAACAGTTAAAAACAAACCCCAGAGTAAAACAACAGTTAAAAACAAACCCCAGAGTAAAACAACAGTTAAAAACAAACCCCAGAGTAAAACAACAGTTAAAAACAAACCCCAGAGTAAAACAACAGTTAAAAACAAACCCCAGAGTAAAACAACAGTTAAAAACAAACCCCAGAGTAAAACAACAGTTAAAAACAAACCCCAGAGTAAAACAACAACAGTTAAAAACAAACCCCAGAGTAAAACAACAGTTAAAAACAAACCCCAGAGTAAAACAACAGTTAAAAACAAACCCCAGAGTAAAACAACAGTTAAAAACAAACCCCAGAGTAAAACAACAGTTAAAAACAAACCCCAGAGTAAAACAACAGTTAAAAACAAACCCCAGAGTAAAACAACAGTTAAAAACAAACCCCAGAGTAAAACAACAGTTAAAAACAAACCCCAGAGTAAAACAACAGTTAAAAACAAACCCCAGAGTAAAACAACAGTTAAAAACAAACCCCAGAGTAAAACAACAGTTAAAAACAAACCCCAGAGTAAAACAACAGTTAAAAACAAACCCCAGAGTAAAACAACAGTTAAAAACAAACCCCAGAGTAAAACAACAGTTAAAAACAAACCCCAGAGTAAAACAACAGTTAAAAACAAACCCCAGAGTAAAACAACAGTTAAAAACAAACCCCAGAGTAAAACAACAGTTAAAAACAAACCCCAGAGTAAAACAACAGTTAAAAACAAACCCCAGAGTAAAACAACAGTTAAAAACAAACCCCAGAGTAAAACAACAGTTAAAAACAAACCCCAGAGTAAAACAACAGTTAAAAACAAACCCCAGAGTAAAACAACAGTTAAAAACAAACCCCAGAGTAAAACAACAGTTAAAAACAAACCCCAGAGTAAAACAACAGTTAAAAACAAACCCCAGAGTAAAACAACAGTTAAAAACAAACCCCAGAGTAAAACAACAGTTAAAAACAAACCCCAGAGTAAAACAACAGTTAAAAACAAACCCCAGAGTAAAACAACAGTTAAAAACAAACCCCAGAGTAAAACAACAACAGTTAAAAACAAACCCCAGAGTAAAACAACAGTTAAAAACAAACCCCAGAGTAAAACAACAGTTAAAAACAAACCCCAGAGTAAAACAACAGTTAAAAACAAACCCCAGAGTAAAACAACAGTTAAAAACAAACCCCAGAGTAAAACAACAGTTAAAAACAAACCCCAGAGTAAAACAACAGTTAAAAACAAACCCCAGAGTAAAACAACAACAGTTAAAAACAAACCCCAGAGTAAAACAACAGTTAAAAACAAACCCCAGAGTAAAACAACAGTTAAAAACAAACCCCAGAGTAAAACAACAGTTAAAAACAAACCCCAGAGTAAAACAACAGTTAAAAACAAACCCCAGAGTAAAACAACAGTTAAAAACAAACCCCAGAGTAAAACAACAGTTAAAAACAAACCCCAGAGTAAAACAACAGTTAAAAACAAACCCCAGAGTAAAACAACAGTTAAAAACAAACCCCAGAGTAAAACAACAGTTAAAAACAAACCCCAGAGTAAAACAACAGTTAAAAACAAACCCCAGAGTAAAACAACAGTTAAAAACAAACCCCAGAGTAAAACAACAACAGTTAAAAACAAACCCCAGAGTAAAACAACAGTTAAAAACAAACCCCAGAGTAAAACAACAGTTAAAAACAAACCCCAGAGTAAAACAACAGTTAAAAACAAACCCCAGAGTAAAACAACAGTTAAAAACAAACCCCAGAGTAAAACAACAACAGTTAAAAACAAACCCCAGAGTAAACAACAACAGTTAAAAACAAACCCCAGAGTAAAACAACAGTTAAAAACAAACCCCAGAGTAAAACAACAGTTAAAAACAAACCCCAGAGTAAAACAACAGTTAAAAACAAACCCCAGAGTAAAACAACAACAGTTAAAAACAAACCCCAGAGTAAAACAACAGTTAAAAACAAACCCCAGAGTAAAACAACAGTTAAAAACAAACCCCAGAGTAAAACAACAGTTAAAAACAAACCCCAGAGTAAAACAACAGTTAAAAACAAACCCCAGAGTAAAACAACAGTTAAAAACAAACCCCAGAGTAAAACAACAGTTAAAAACAAACCCCAGAGTAAACAACAACAGTTAAAAACAAACCCCAGAGTAAAACAACAGTTAAAAACAAACCCCAGAGTAAAACAACAGTTAAAAACAAACCCCAGAGTAAAACAACAGTTAAAAACAAACCCCAGAGTAAAACAACAGTTAAAAACAAACCCCAGAGTAAAACAACAGTTAAAAACAAACCCCAGAGTAAACACAACAGTTAAAAACAAACCCCAGAGTAAAACAACAGTTAAAAACAAACCCCAGAGTAAAACAACAGTTAAAAACAAACCCCAGAGTAAAACAACAGTTAAAAACAAACCCCAGAGTAAACAACAACAGTTAAAAACAAACCCCAGAGTAAAACAACAGTTAAAAACAAACCCCAGAGTAAAACAACAGTTAAAAACAAACCCCAGAGTAAAACAACAGTTAAAAACAAACCCCAGAGTAAAACAACAGTTAAAAACAAACCCCAGAGTAAAACAACAGTTAAAAACAAACCCCAGAGTAAAACAACAGTTAAAAACAAACCCCAGAGTAAAACAACAGTTAAAAACAAACCCCAGAGTAAAACAACAGTTAAAAACAAACCCCAGAGTAAAACAACAGTTAAAAACAAACCCCAGAGTAAAACAACAGTTAAAAACAAACCCCAGAGTAAAACAACAGTTAAAAACAAACCCCAGAGTAAAACAACACAGTTAAAAACAAACCCCAGAGTAAAACAACAACAGTTAAAAACAAACCCCAGAGTAAAACAACAGTTAAAAACAAACCCCAGAGTAAAACAACAGTTAAAAACAAACCCCAGAGTAAAACAACAGTTAAAAACAAACCCCAGAGTAAAACAACAGTTAAAAACAAACCCCAGAGTAAAACAACAGTTAAAAACAAACCCCAGAGTAAAACAACAGTTAAAAACAAACCCCAGAGTAAAACAACAGTTAAAAACAAACCCCAGAGTAAAACAACAACAGTTAAAAACAAACCCCAGAGTAAAACAACAGTTAAAAACAAACCCCAGAGTAAAACAACAGTTAAAAACAAACCCCAGAGTAAAACAACAGTTAAAAACAAACCCCAGAGTAAAACAACAGTTAAAAACAAACCCCAGAGTAAAACAACAGTTAAAAACAAACCCCAGAGTAAAACAACAGTTAAAAACAAACCCCAGAGTAAAACAACAGTTAAAAACAAACCCCAGAGTAAAACAACAGTTAAAAACAAACCCCAGAGTAAAACAACAGTTAAAAACAAACCCCAGAGTAAAAACAACAGTTAAAAACAAACCCCAGAGTAAAACAACAGTTAAAAACAAACCCCAGAGTAAAACAACAGTTAAAAACAAACCCCAGAGTAAAACAACAGTTAAAAACAAACCCCAGAGTAAAACAACAGTTAAAAACAAACCCCAGAGTAAAACAACAGTTAAAAACAAACCCCAGAGTAAAACAACAGTTAAAAACAAACCCCAGAGTAAACAACAACAGTTAAAAACAAACCCCAGAGTAAAACAACAGTTAAAAACAAACCCCAGAGTAAAACAACAGTTAAAAACAAACCCCAGAGTAAAACAACAGTTAAAAACAAACCCCAGAGTAAAACAACAGTTAAAAACAAACCCCAGAGTAAAACAACAGTTAAAAACAAACCCCAGAGTAAAACAACAGTTAAAAACAAACCCCAGAGTAAAACAACAGTTAAAAACAAACCCCAGAGTAAAACAACAGTTAAAAACAAACCCCAGAGTAAAACAACAGTTAAAAACAAACCCCAGAGTAAAACAACAACAGTTAAAAACAAACCCCAGAGTAAAACAACAGTTAAAAACAAACCCCAGAGTAAAACAACAGTTAAAAACAAACCCCAGAGTAAAACAACAGTTAAAAACAAACCCCAGAGTAAAACAACAGTTAAAAACAAACCCCAGAGTAAAACAACAGTTAAAAACAAACCCCAGAGTAAAACAACAGTTAAAAACAAACCCCAGAGTAAAACAACAACAGTTAAAAACAAACCCCAGAGTAAAACAACAGTTAAAAACAAACCCCAGAGTAAAACAACAGTTAAAAACAAACCCCAGAGTAAAACAACAGTTAAAAACAAACCCCAGAGTAAAACAACAGTTAAAAACAAACCCCAGAGTAAAACAACAGTTAAAAACAAACCCCAGAGTAAAACAACAGTTAAAAACAAACCCCAGAGTAAAACAACAGTTAAAAACAAACCCCAGAGTAAAACAACAGTTAAAAACAAACCCCAGAGTAAAACAACAGTTAAAAACAAACCCCAGAGTAAAAACAACAGTTAAAAACAAACCCCAGAGTAAAACAACAGTTAAAAACAAACCCCAGAGTAAAACAACAGTTAAAAACAAACCCCAGAGTAAAACAACAGTTAAAAACAAACCCCAGAGTAAAACAACAGTTAAAAACAAACCCCAGAGTAAAACAACAGTTAAAAACAAACCCCAGAGTAAAACAACAGTTAAAAACAAACCCCAGAGTAAAACAACAGTTAAAAACAAACCCCAGAGTAAAACAACAGTTAAAAACAAACCCCAGAGTAAAACAACAGTTAAAAACAAACCCCAGAGTAAAACAACAGTTAAAAACAAACCCCAGAGTAAAACAACAGTTAAAAACAAACCCCAGAGTAAAACAACAGTTAAAAACAAACCCCAGAGTAAAACAACAGTTAAAAACAAACCCCAGAGTAAAACAACAGTTAAAAACAAACCCCAGAGTAAAACAACAGTTAAAAACAAACCCCAGAGTAAAACAACAGTTAAAAACAAACCCCAGAGTAAAACAACAGTTAAAAACAAACCCCAGAGTAAAACAACAACAGTTAAAAACAAACCCCAGAGTAAAACAACAGTTAAAAACAAACCCCAGAGTAAAACAACAGTTAAAAACAAACCCCAGAGTAAAACAACAGTTAAAAACAAACCCCAGAGTAAAACAACAGTTAAAAACAAACCCCAGAGTAAAACAACAGTTAAAAACAAACCCCAGAGTAAAACAACAGTTAAAAACAAACCCCAGAGTAAAACAACAGTTAAAAACAAACCCCAGAGTAAAACAACAGTTAAAAACAAACCCCAGAGTAAAACAACA
This sequence comes from Salmo salar, assembly GCF_965601325.2. Lineage (NCBI taxonomy): Eukaryota > Metazoa > Chordata > Actinopteri > Salmoniformes > Salmonidae > Salmo > Salmo salar. Next base: position 25,907 of record NW_027675643.1, on the reverse strand, counting down.
ACAGTTAAAAACAAACCCCAGAGTAAAACAACAGTTAAAAACAAACCCCAGAGTAAAACAACAGTTAAAAACAAACCCCAGAGTAAAACAACAGTTAAAAACAAACCCCAGAGTAAAACAACAGTTAAAAACAAACCCCAGAGTAAAACAACAGTTAAAAACAAACCCCAGAGTAAAACAACAGTTAAAAACAAACCCCAGAGTAAAACAACAGTTAAAAACAAACCCCAGAGTAAAACAACAGTTAAAAACAAACCCCAGAGTAAAACAACAGTTAAAAACAAACCCCAGAGTAAAACAACAGTTAAAAACAAACCCCAGAGTAAAACAACAGTTAAAAACAAACCCCAGAGTAAAACAACAGTTAAAAACAAACCCCAGAGTAAACAACAACAGTTAAAAACAAACCCCAGAGTAAAACAACAACAGTTAAAAACAAACCCCAGAGTAAAACAACAGTTAAAAACAAACCCCAGAGTAAAACAACAGTTAAAAACAAACCCCAGAGTAAAACAACAGTTAAAAACAAACCCCAGAGTAAAACAACAGTTAAAAACAAACCCCAGAGTAAAACAACAGTTAAAAACAAACCCCAGAGTAAAACAACAGTTAAAAACAAACCCCAGAGTAAAACAACAGTTAAAAACAAACCCCAGAGTAAAACAACAACAGTTAAAAACAAACCCCAGAGTAAAACAACAGTTAAAAACAAACCCCAGAGTAAAACAACAGTTAAAAACAAACCCCAGAGTAAAACAACAGTTAAAAACAAACCCCAGAGTAAAACAACAGTTAAAAACAAACCCCAGAGTAAAACAACAGTTAAAAACAAACCCCAGAGTAAAACAACAGTTAAAAACAAACCCCAGAGTAAAACAACAGTTAAAAACAAACCCCAGAGTAAAACAACAGTTAAAAACAAACCCCAGAGTAAAACAACAGTTAAAAACAAACCCCAGAGTAAAACAACAGTTAAAAACAAACCCCAGAGTAAAACAACAGTTAAAAACAAACCCCAGAGTAAAACAACAGTTAAAAACAAACCCCAGAGTAAAACAACAGTTAAAAACAAACCCCAGAGTAAAACAACAGTTAAAAACAAACCCCAGAGTAAAACAACAGTTAAAAACAAACCCCAGAGTAAAACAACAGTTAAAAACAAACCCCAGAGTAAAACAACAGTTAAAAACAAACCCCAGAGTAAACAACAACAGTTAAAAACAAACCCCAGAGTAAAACAACAGTTAAAAACAAACCCCAGAGTAAAACAACAGTTAAAAACAAACCCCAGAGTAAAACAACAGTTAAAAACAAACCCCAGAGTAAAACAACAGTTAAAAACAAACCCCAGAGTAAAACAACAGTTAAAAACAAACCCCAGAGTAAAACAACAGTTAAAAACAAACCCCAGAGTAAAACAACAGTTAAAAACAAACCCCAGAGTAAAACAACAGTTAAAAACAAACCCCAGAGTAAAACAACAGTTAAAAACAAACCCCAGAGTAAAACAACAGTTAAAAACAAACCCCAGAGTAAAACAACAGTTAAAAACAAACCCCAGAGTAAAACAACAGTTAAAAACAAACCCCAGAGTAAAACAACAGTTAAAAACAAACCCCAGAGTAAAACAACAGTTAAAAACAAACCCCAGAGTAAAACAACAGTTAAAAACAAACCCCAGAGTAAAACAACAGTTAAAAACAAACCCCAGAGTAAAACAACAGTTAAAAACAAACCCCAGAGTAAAACAACAACAGTTAAAAACAAACCCCAGAGTAAAACAACAGTTAAAAACAAACCCCAGAGTAAAACAACAGTTAAAAACAAACCCCAGAGTAAAACAACAGTTAAAAACAAACCCCAGAGTAAAACAACAGTTAAAAACAAACCCCAGAGTAAAACAACAGTTAAAAACAAACCCCAGAGTAAAACAACAGTTAAAAACAAACCCCAGAGTAAAACAACAACAGTTAAAAACAAACCCCAGAGTAAAACAACAGTTAAAAACAAACCCCAGAGTAAAACAACAGTTAAAAACAAACCCCAGAGTAAAACAACAGTTAAAAACAAACCCCAGAGTAAACAACAACAGTTAAAAACAAACCCCAGAGTAAAACAACAGTTAAAAACAAACCCCAGAGTAAAACAACAGTTAAAAACAAACCCCAGAGTAAAACAACAGTTAAAAACAAACCCCAGAGTAAAACAACAGTTAAAAACAAACCCCAGAGTAAAACAACAGTTAAAAACAAACCCCAGAGTAAAACAACAGTTAAAAACAAACCCCAGAGTAAAACAACAGTTAAAAACAAACCCCAGAGTAAAACAACAGTTAAAAACAAACCCCAGAGTAAAACAACAGTTAAAAACAAACCCCAGAGTAAAACAACAGTTAAAAACAAACCCCAGAGTAAAACAACAGTTAAAAACAAACCCCAGAGTAAAACAACAGTTAAAAACAAACCCCAGAGTAAAACAACAGTTAAAAACAAACCCCAGAGTAAAACAACAGTTAAAAACAAACCCCAGAGTAAAACAACAGTTAAAAACAAACCCCAGAGTAAAACAACAGTTAAAAACAAACCCCAGAGTAAAACAACAGTTAAAAACAAACCCCAGAGTAAAACAACAGTTAAAAACAAACCCCAGAGTAAAACAACAGTTAAAAACAAACCCCAGAGTAAAACAACAGTTAAAAACAAACCCCAGAGTAAAACAACAGTTAAAAACAAACCCCAGAGTAAAACAACAACAGTTAAAAACAAACCCCAGAGTAAAACAACAGTTAAAAACAAACCCCAGAGTAAAACAACAGTTAAAAACAAACCCCAGAGTAAAACAACAGTTAAAAACAAACCCCAGAGTAAAACAACAGTTAAAAACAAACCCCAGAGTAAAACAACAGTTAAAAACAAACCCCAGAGTAAAACAACAGTTAAAAACAAACCCCAGAGTAAAACAACAGTTAAAAACAAACCCCAGAGTAAAACAACAGTTAAAAACAAACCCCAGAGTAAAACAACAGTTAAAAACAAACCCCAGAGTAAAACAACAGTTAAAAACAAACCCCAGAGTAAAACAACAGTTAAAAACAAACCCCAGAGTAAAACAACAGTTAAAAACAAACCCCAGAGTAAAACAACAGTTAAAAACAAACCCCAGAGTAAAACAACAGTTAAAAACAAACCCCAGAGTAAAACAACAGTTAAAAACAAACCCCAGAGTAAAACAACAGTTAAAAACAAACCCCAGAGTAAAACAACAGTTAAAAACAAACCCCAGAGTAAAACAACAACAGTTAAAAACAAACCCCAGAGTAAAACAACAGTTAAAAACAAACCCCAGAGTAAAACAACAGTTAAAAACAAACCCCAGAGTAAAACAACAGTTAAAAACAAACCCCAGAGTAAAACAACAGTTAAAAACAAACCCCAGAGTAAAACAACAGTTAAAAACAAACCCCAGAGTAAAACAACAGTTAAAAACAAACCCCAGAGTAAAACAACAGTTAAAAACAAACCCCAGAGTAAAACAACAGTTAAAAACAAACCCCAGAGTAAAAACAACAGTTAAAAACAAACCCCAGAGTAAAACAACAGTTAAAAACAAACCCCAGAGTAAAACAACAGTTAAAAACAAACCCCAGAGTAAAACAACAGTTAAAAACAAACCCCAGAGTAAAACAACAGTTAAAAACAAACCCCAGAGTAAAACAACAGTTAAAAACAAACCCCAGAGTAAACAACAACAGTTAAAAACAAACCCCAGAGTAAAACAACAGTTAAAAACAAACCCCAGAGTAAAACAACAGTTAAAAACAAACCCCAGAGTAAAACAACAGTTAAAAACAAACCCCAGAGTAAAACAACAGTTAAAAACAAACCCCAGAGTAAAACAACAGTTAAAAACAAACCCCAGAGTAAAACAACAGTTAAAAACAAACCCCAGAGTAAAACAACAGTTAAAAACAAACCCCAGAGTAAAACAACAGTTAAAAACAAACCCCAGAGTAAAACAACAGTTAAAAACAAACCCCAGAGTAAAACAACAGTTAAAAACAAACCCCAGAGTAAAAACAACAGTTAAAAACAAACCCCAGAGTAAAAACAACAGTTAAAAACAAACCCCAGAGTAAAACAACAGTTAAAAACAAACCCCAGAGTAAAACAACAGTTAAAAACAAACCCCAGAGTAAACAACAACAGTTAAAAACAAACCCCAGAGTAAAACAACAGTTAAAAACAAACCCCAGAGTAAAACAACAGTTAAAAACAAACCCCAGAGTAAAACAACAGTTAAAAACAAACCCCAGAGTAAAACAACAGTTAAAAACAAACCCCAGAGTAAAACAACAGTTAAAAACAAACCCCAGAGTAAAACAACAGTTAAAAACAAACCCCAGAGTAAAACAACAGTTAAAAACAAACCCCAGAGTAAAACAACAGTTAAAAACAAACCCCAGAGTAAAACAACAGTTAAAAACAAACCCCAGAGTAAAACAACAGTTAAAAACAAACCCCAGAGTAAAACAACAGTTAAAAACAAACCCCAGAGTAAAACAACAGTTAAAAACAAACCCCAGAGTAAAACAACAGTTAAAAACAAACCCCAGAGTAAACAACAACAGTTAAAAACAAACCCCAGAGTAAAACAACAGTTAAAAACAAACCCCAGAGTAAAACAACAGTTAAAAACAAACCCCAGAGTAAAACAACAGTTAAAAACAAACCCCAGAGTAAAACAACAACAGTTAAAAACAAACCCCAGAGTAAAACAACAGTTAAAAACAAACCCCAGAGTAAAACAACAGTTAAAAACAAACCCCAGAGTAAAACAACAGTTAAAAACAAACCCCAGAGTAAAAACAACAGTTAAAAACAAACCCCAGAGTAAAACAACAGTTAAAAACAAACCCCAGAGTAAAACAACAGTTAAAAACAAACCCCAGAGTAAAACAACAGTTAAAAACAAACCCCAGAGTAAAACAACAGTTAAAAACAAACCCCAGAGTAAAACAACAGTTAAAAACAAACCCCAGAGTAAAACAACAGTTAAAAACAAACCCCAGAGTAAAACAACAGTTAAAAACAAACCCCAGAGTAAAACAACAGTTAAAAACAAACCCCAGAGTAAAACAACAGTTAAAAACAAACCCCAGAGTAAAACAACAGTTAAAAACAAACCCCAGAGTAAAACAACAGTTAAAAACAAACCCCAGAGTAAAACAACAACAGTTAAAAACAAACCCCAGAGTAAAACAACAGTTAAAAACAAACCCCAGAGTAAAACAACAGTTAAAAACAAACCCCAGAGTAAAACAACAGTTAAAAACAAACCCCAGAGTAAAACAACAGTTAAAAACAAACCCCAGAGTAAAACAACAGTTAAAAACAAACCCCAGAGTAAAACAACAGTTAAAAACAAACCCCAGAGTAAAACAACAGTTAAAAACAAACCCCAGAGTAAAACAACAACAGTTAAAAACAAACCCCAGAGTAAAACAACAGTTAAAAACAAACCCCAGAGTAAAACAACAGTTAAAAACAAACCCCAGAGTAAAACAACAGTTAAAAACAAACCCCAGAGTAAAACAACAGTTAAAAACAAACCCCAGAGTAAAACAACAGTTAAAAACAAACCCCAGAGTAAAACAACAGTTAAAAACAAACCCCAGAGTAAAACAACAACAGTTAAAAACAAACCCCAGAGTAAAACAACAGTTAAAAACAAACCCCAGAGTAAAACAACAGTTAAAAACAAACCCCAGAGTAAAACAACAGTTAAAAACAAACCCCAGAGTAAAACAACAGTTAAAAACAAACCCCAGAGTAAAACAACAGTTAAAAACAAACCCCAGAGTAAAACAACAGTTAAAAACAAACCCCAGAGTAAAACAACAGTTAAAAACAAACCCCAGAGTAAAACAACAGTTAAAAACAAACCCCAGAGTAAAACAACAGTTAAAAACAAACCCCAGAGTAAAACAACAGTTAAAAACAAACCCCAGAGTAAAACAACAGTTAAAAACAAACCCCAGAGTAAAACAACAGTTAAAAACAAACCCCAGAGTAAAACAACAGTTAAAAACAAACCCCAGAGTAAAACAACAGTTAAAAACAAACCCCAGAGTAAAACAACAGTTAAAAACAAACCCCAGAGTAAAACAACAGTTAAAAACAAACCCCAGAGTAAAACAACAGTTAAAAACAAACCCCAGAGTAAAACAACAGTTAAAAACAAACCCCAGAGTAAAACAACAGTTAAAAACAAACCCCAGAGTAAAACAACAGTTAAAAACAAACCCCAGAGTAAAACAACAGTTAAAAACAAACCCCAGAGTAAAACAACAGTTAAAAACAAACCCCAGAGTAAAAACAACAGTTAAAAACAAACCCCAGAGTAAAACAACAGTTAAAAACAAACCCCAGAGTAAAACAACAGTTAAAAACAAACCCCAGAGTAAAACAACAGTTAAAAACAAACCCCAGAGTAAACAACAACAGTTAAAAACAAACCCCAGAGTAAAACAACAGTTAAAAACAAACCCCAGAGTAAAACAACAGTTAAAAACAAACCCCAGAGTAAAACAACAGTTAAAAACAAACCCCAGAGTAAAACAACAGTTAAAAACAAACCCCAGAGTAAAACAACAGTTAAAAACAAACCCCAGAGTAAAACAACAGTTAAAAACAAACCCCAGAGTAAAACAACAGTTAAAAACAAACCCCAGAGTAAAACAACAACAGTTAAAAACAAACCCCAGAGTAAAACAACAGTTAAAAACAAACCCCAGAGTAAAACAACAACAGTTAAAAACAAACCCCAGAGTAAAACAACAGTTAAAAACAAACCCCAGAGTAAAACAACAGTTAAAAACAAACCCCAGAGTAAAACAACAGTTAAAAACAAACCCCAGAGTAAAACAACAGTTAAAAACAAACCCCAGAGTAAAACAACAGTTAAAAACAAACCCCAGAGTAAAACAACAGTTAAAAACAAACCCCAGAGTAAAACAACAGTTAAAAACAAACCCCAGAGTAAAACAACAGTTAAAAACAAACCCCAGAGTAAAACAACAGTTAAAAACAAACCCCAGAGTAAAACAACAGTTAAAAACAAACCCCAGAGTAAAACAACAGTTAAAAACAAACCCCAGAGTAAAACAACAGTTAAAAACAAACCCCAGAGTAAAACAACAGTTAAAAACAAACCCCAGAGTAAAACAACAACAGTTAAAAACAAACCCCAGAGTAAAACAACAACAGTTAAAAACAAACCCCAGAGTAAAACAACAGTTAAAAACAAACCCCAGAGTAAAACAACAGTTAAAAACAAACCCCAGAGTAAAACAACAGTTAAAAACAAACCCCAGAGTAAAACAACAGTTAAAAACAAACCCCAGAGTAAAACAACAGTTAAAAACAAACCCCAGAGTAAAACAACAGTTAAAAACAAACCCCAGAGTAAAACAACAACAGTTAAAAACAAACCCCAGAGTAAAACAACAGTTAAAAACAAACCCCAGAGTAAAACAACAGTTAAAAACAAACCCCAGAGTAAAACAACAGTTAAAAACAAACCCCAGAGTAAAACAACAGTTAAAAACAAACCCCAGAGTAAAACAACAGTTAAAAACAAACCCCAGAGTAAAACAACAGTTAAAAACAAACCCCAGAGTAAAACAACAGTTAAAAACAAACCCCAGAGTAAAACAACAGTTAAAAACAAACCCCAGAGTAAAACAACAGTTAAAAACAAACCCCAGAGTAAAACAACAGTTAAAAACAAACCCCAGAGTAAACAACAACAGTTAAAAACAAACCCCAGAGTAAAACAACAGTTAAAAACAAACCCCAGAGTAAAACAACAACAGTTAAAAACAAACCCCAGAGTAAAACAACAGTTAAAAACAAACCCCAGAGTAAAACAACAGTTAAAAACAAACCCCAGAGTAAAACAACAGTTAAAAACAAACCCCAGAGTAAAACAACAGTTAAAAACAAACCCCAGAGTAAAACAACAGTTAAAAACAAACCCCAGAGTAAAACAACAGTTAAAAACAAACCCCAGAGTAAAACAACAGTTAAAAACAAACCCCAGAGTAAAACAACAGTTAAAAACAAACCCCAGAGTAAAACAACAGTTAAAAACAAACCCCAGAGTAAAACAACAGTTAAAAACAAACCCCAGAGTAAAACAACAGTTAAAAACAAACCCCAGAGTAAAACAACAGTTAAAAACAAACCCCAGAGTAAAACAACAGTTAAAAACAAACCCCAGAGTAAAACAACAGTTAAAAACAAACCCCAGAGTAAAACAACAGTTAAAAACAAACCCCAGAGTAAAAACAACAGTTAAAAACAAACCCCAGAGTAAAACAACAGTTAAAAACAAACCCCAGAGTAAAACAACAGTTAAAAACAAACCCCAGAGTAAAACAACAGTTAAAAACAAACCCCAGAGTAAAACAACAACAGTTAAAAACAAACCCCAGAGTAAAACAACAGTTAAAAACAAACCCCAGAGTAAAACAACAGTTAAAAACAAACCCCAGAGTAAAACAACAGTTAAAAACAAACCCCAGAGTAAAACAACAGTTAAAAACAAACCCCAGAGTAAAACAACAGTTAAAAACAAACCCCAGAGTAAAACAACAGTTAAAAACAAACCCCAGAGTAAAACAACAGTTAAAAACAAACCCCAGAGTAAAACAACAGTTAAAAACAAACCCCAGAGTAAAACAACAGTTAAAAACAAACCCCAGAGTAAAACAACAGTTAAAAACAAACCCCAGAGTAAAACAACAGTTAAAAACAAACCCCAGAGTAAAACAACAGTTAAAAACAAACCCCAGAGTAAAACAACAGTTAAAAACAAACCCCAGAGTAAAACAACAGTTAAAAACAAACCCCAGAGTAAAACAACAGTTAAAAACAAACCCCAGAGTAAAACAACAGTTAAAAACAAACCCCAGAGTAAAACAACAGTTAAAAACAAACCCCAGAGTAAAACAACAGTTAAAAACAAACCCCAGAGTAAAACAACAGTTAAAAACAAACCCCAGAGTAAAACAACAGTTAAAAACAAACCCCAGAGTAAAACAACAGTTAAAAACAAACCCCAGAGTAAAACAACAGTTAAAAACAAACCCCAGAGTAAAACAACAGTTAAAAACAAACCCCAGAGTAAAACAACAGTTAAAAACAAACCCCAGAGTAAAACAACAGTTAAAAACAAACCCCAGAGTAAAACAACAGTTAAAAACAAACCCCAGAGTAAAACAACAGTTAAAAACAAACCCCAGAGTAAAACAACAACAGTTAAAAACAAACCCCAGAGTAAAACAACAACAGTTAAAAACAAACCCCAGAGTAAAACAACAGTTAAAAACAAACCCCAGAGTAAAACAACAGTTAAAAACAAACCCCAGAGTAAAACAACAGTTAAAAACAAACCCCAGAGTAAAACAACAGTTAAAAACAAACCCCAGAGTAAAACAACAGTTAAAAACAAACCCCAGAGTAAAACAACAGTTAAAAACAAACCCCAGAGTAAAACAACAGTTAAAAACAAACCCCAGAGTAAAACAACAGTTAAAAACAAACCCCAGAGTAAAACAACAGTTAAAAACAAACCCCAGAGTAAAACAACAGTTAAAAACAAACCCCAGAGTAAAACAACAGTTAAAAACAAACCCCAGAGTAAAACAACAGTTAAAAACAAACCCCAGAGTAAAACAACAGTTAAAAACAAACCCCAGAGTAAAACAACAGTTAAAAACAAACCCCAGAGTAAAACAACAGTTAAAAACAAACCCCGAGTAAAACAACAGTTAAAAACAAACCCCAGAGTAAAACAACAGTTAAAAACAAACCCCAGAGTAAAACAACAGTTAAAAACAAACCCCAGAGTAAAACAACAGTTAAAAACAAACCCCAGAGTAAAACAACAGTTAAAAACAAACCCCAGAGTAAAACAACAGTTAAAAACAAACCCCAGAGTAAAACAACAACAGTTAAAAACAAACCCCAGAGTAAACAACAACAGTTAAAAACAAACCCCAGAGTAAAACAACAGTTAAAAACAAACCCCAGAGTAAAACAACAGTTAAAAACAAACCCCAGAGTAAAACAACAGTTAAAAACAAACCCCAGAGTAAAACAACAGTTAAAAACAAACCCCAGAGTAAAACAACAGTTAAAAACAAACCCCAGAGTAAAACAACAGTTAAAAACAAACCCCAGAGTAAAACAACAGTTAAAAACAAACCCCAGAGTAAAACAACAGTTAAAAACAAACCCCAGAGTAAAACAACAACAGTTAAAAACAAACCCCAGAGTAAAACAACAGTTAAAAACAAACCCCAGAGTAAAACAACAGTTAAAAACAAACCCCAGAGTAAAACAACAGTTAAAAACAAACCCCAGAGTAAAACAACAACAGTTAAAAACAAACCCCAGAGTAAAACAACAGTTAAAAACAAACCCCAGAGTAAAACAACAGTTAAAAACAAACCCCAGAGTAAAACAACAGTTAAAAACAAACCCCAGAGTAAAACAACAGTTAAAAACAAACCCCAGAGTAAAACAACAGTTAAAAACAAACCCCAGAGTAAAACAACAGTTAAAAACAAACCCCAGAGTAAAACAACAGTTAAAAACAAACCCCAGAGTAAAACAACAGTTAAAAACAAACCCCAGAGTAAAACAACAGTTAAAAACAAACCCCAGAGTAAAACAACAGTTAAAAACAAACCCCAGAGTAAAACAACAGTTAAAAACAAACCCCAGAGTAAAACAACAGTTAAAAACAAACCCCAGAGTAAAACAACAGTTAAAAACAAACCCCAGAGTAAAACAACAGTTAAAAACAAACCCCAGAGTAAAACAACAGTTAAAAACAAACCCCAGAGTAAAACAACAGTTAAAAACAAACCCCAGAGTAAAACACAACAGTTAAAAACAAACCCCAGAGTAAAACAACAGTTAAAAACAAACCCCAGAGTAAAACAACAGTTAAAAACAAACCCCAGAGTAAAACAACAGTTAAAAACAAACCCCAGAGTAAAACAACAGTTAAAAACAAACCCCAGAGTAAAACAACAGTTAAAAACAAACCCCAGAGTAAAACAACAGTTAAAAACAAACCCCAGAGTAAAACAACAGTTAAAAACAAACCCCAGAGTAAAACAACAGTTAAAAACAAACCCCAGAGTAAAACAACAGTTAAAAACAAACCCCAGAGTAAAACAACAGTTAAAAACAAACCCCAGAGTAAAACAACAACAGTTAAAAACAAACCCCAGAGTAAAACAACAGTTAAAAACAAACCCCAGAGTAAAACAACAGTTAAAAACAAACCCCAGAGTAAAACAACAGTTAAAAACAAACCCCAGAGTAAAACAACAGTTAAAAACAAACCCCAGAGTAAAACAACAACAGTTAAAAACAAACCCCAGAGTAAAACAACAGTTAAAAACAAACCCCAGAGTAAAACAACAGTTAAAAACAAACCCCAGAGTAAAACAACAGTTAAAAACAAACCCCAGAGTAAAACAACAGTTAAAAACAAACCCCAGAGTAAAACAACAGTTAAAAACAAACCCCAGAGTAAAACAACAGTTAAAAACAAACCCCAGAGTAAAACAACAGTTAAAAACAAACCCCAGAGTAAAACAACAGTTAAAAACAAACCCCAGAGTAAAACAACAGTTAAAAACAAACCCCAGAGTAAAACAACAGTTAAAAACAAACCCCAGAGTAAAACAACAGTTAAAAACAAACCCCAGAGTAAACAACAACAGTTAAAAACAAACCCCAGAGTAAAACAACAGTTAAAAACAAACCCCAGAGTAAAACAACAGTTAAAAACAAACCCCAGAGTAAAACAACAGTTAAAAACAAACCCCAGAGTAAAACAACAGTTAAAAACAAACCCCAGAGTAAAACAACAGTTAAAAACAAACCCCAGAGTAAAACAACAGTTAAAAACAAACCCCAGAGTAAAACAACAACAGTTAAAAACAAACCCCAGAGTAAAACAACAGTTAAAAACAAACCCCAGAGTAAAACAACAGTTAAAAACAAACCCCAGAGTAAAACAACAGTTAAAAACAAACCCCAGAGTAAAACAACAGTTAAAAACAAACCCCAGAGTAAAACAACAGTTAAAAACAAACCCCAGAGTAAAACAACAGTTAAAAACAAACCCCAGAGTAAAACAACAACAGTTAAAAACAAACCCCAGAGTAAAACAACAGTTAAAAACAAACCCCAGAGTAAAACAACAGTTAAAAACAAACCCCAGAGTAAAACAACAGTTAAAAACAAACCCCAGAGTAAAACAACAGTTAAAAACAAACCCCAGAGTAAAACAACAGTTAAAAACAAACCCCAGAGTAAAACAACAGTTAAAAACAAACCCCAGAGTAAAACAACAACAGTTAAAAACAAACCCCAGAGTAAAACAACAGTTAAAAACAAACCCCAGAGTAAAACAACAGTTAAAAACAAACCCCAGAGTAAAACAACAGTTAAAAACAAACCCCAGAGTAAAACAACAGTTAAAAACAAACCCCAGAGTAAAACAACAGTTAAAAACAAACCCCAGAGTAAAACAACAGTTAAAAACAAACCCCAGAGTAAAACAACAGTTAAAAACAAACCCCAGAGTAAACAACAACAGTTAAAAACAAACCCCAGAGTAAAACAACAGTTAAAAACAAACCCCAGAGTAAAACAACAGTTAAAAACAAACCCCAGAGTAAAACAACAGTTAAAAACAAACCCCAGAGTAAAACAACAGTTAAAAACAAACCCCAGAGTAAAACAACAGTTAAAAACAAACCCCAGAGTAAAACAACAGTTAAAAACAAACCCCAGAGTAAAACAACAGTTAAAAACAAACCCCAGAGTAAAACAACAGTTAAAAACAAACCCCAGAGTAAAACAACAGTTAAAAACAAACCCCAGAGTAAACAACAACAGTTAAAAACAAACCCCAGAGTAAAACAACAACAGTTAAAAACAAACCCCAGAGTAAAACAACAGTTAAAAACAAACCCCAGAGTAAAACAACAGTTAAAAACAAACCCCAGAGTAAAACAACAGTTAAAAACAAACCCCAGAGTAAAACAACAGTTAAAAACAAACCCCAGAGTAAAACAACAGTTAAAAACAAACCCCAGAGTAAAACAACAGTTAAAAACAAACCCCAGAGTAAAACAACAGTTAAAAACAAACCCCAGAGTAAAACAACAGTTAAAAACAAACCCCAGAGTAAAACAACAGTTAAAAACAAACCCCAGAGTAAAACAACAGTTAAAAACAAACCCCAGAGTAAAACAACAGTTAAAAACAAACCCCAGAGTAAAACAACAGTTAAAAACAAACCCCAGAGTAAAAACAACAGTTAAAAACAAACCCCAGAGTAAAACAACAACAGTTAAAAACAAACCCCAGAGTAAAACAACAGTTAAAAACAAACCCCAGAGTAAAACAACAGTTAAAAACAAACCCCAGAGTAAAACAACAGTTAAAAACAAACCCCAGAGTAAAACAACAACAGTTAAAAACAAACCCCAGAGTAAAACAACAGTTAAAAACAAACCCCAGAGTAAAACAACAGTTAAAAACAAACCCCAGAGTAAAACAACAGTTAAAAACAAACCCCAGAGTAAAACAACAGTTAAAAACAAACCCCAGAGTAAAACAACAGTTAAAAACAAACCCCAGAGTAAAACAACAGTTAAAAACAAACCCCAGAGTAAAACAACAACAGTTAAAAACAAACCCCAGAGTAAAACAACAGTTAAAAACAAACCCCAGAGTAAAACAACAGTTAAAAACAAACCCCAGAGTAAAACAACAGTTAAAAACAAACCCCAGAGTAAAACAACAGTTAAAAACAAACCCCAGAGTAAAACAACAGTTAAAAACAAACCCCAGAGTAAAACAACAGTTAAAAACAAACCCCAGAGTAAAACAACAGTTAAAAACAAACCCCAGAGTAAAACAACAGTTAAAAACAAACCCCAGAGTAAAACAACAGTTAAAAACAAACCCCAGAGTAAAACAACAGTTAAAAACAAACCCCAGAGTAAAACAACAACAGTTAAAAACAAACCCCAGAGTAAAACAACAGTTAAAAACAAACCCCAGAGTAAACAACAACAGTTAAAAACAAACCCCAGAGTAAAACAACAGTTAAAAACAAACCCCAGAGTAAAACAACAGTTAAAAACAAACCCCAGAGTAAAAACAACAGTTAAAAACAAACCCCAGAGTAAAACAACAGTTAAAAACAAACCCCAGAGTAAACAACAACAGTTAAAAACAAACCCCAGAGTAAAACAACAGTTAAAAACAAACCCCAGAGTAAAACAACAACAGTTAAAAACAAACCCCAGAGTAAAACAACAGTTAAAAACAAACCCCAGAGTAAAACAACAGTTAAAAACAAACCCCAGAGTAAAACAACAGTTAAAAACAAACCCCAGAGTAAAACAACAGTTAAAAACAAACCCCAGAGTAAAACAACAGTTAAAAACAAACCCCAGAGTAAAACAACAGTTAAAAACAAACCCCAGAGTAAAACAACAGTTAAAAACAAACCCCAGAGTAAAACAACAGTTAAAAACAAACCCCAGAGTAAAACAACAGTTAAAAACAAACCCCAGAGTAAAACAACAGTTAAAAACAAACCCCAGAGTAAAACAACAGTTAAAAACAAACCCCAGAGTAAAACAACAGTTAAAAACAAACCCCAGAGTAAAACAACAGTTAAAAACAAACCCCAGAGTAAAACAACAGTTAAAAACAAACCCCAGAGTAAAACAACAACAGTTAAAAACAAACCCCAGAGTAAAACAACAGTTAAAAACAAACCCCAGAGTAAACAACAACAGTTAAAAACAAACCCCAGAGTAAAACAACAGTTAAAAACAAACCCCAGAGTAAAACAACAGTTAAAAACAAACCCCAGAGTAAAACAACAGTTAAAAACAAACCCCAGAGTAAAACAACAGTTAAAAACAAACCCCAGAGTAAAACAACAGTTAAAAACAAACCCCAGAGTAAAACAACAGTTAAAAACAAACCCCAGAGTAAAACAACAGTTAAAAACAAACCCCAGAGTAAACAACAACAGTTAAAAACAAACCCCAGAGTAAAACAACAGTTAAAAACAAACCCCAGAGTAAAACAACAGTTAAAAACAAACCCCAGAGTAAACAACAACAGTTAAAAACAAACCCCAGAGTAAACAACAACAGTTAAAAACAAACCCCAGAGTAAAACAACAGTTAAAAACAAACCCCAGAGTAAAACAACAGTTAAAAACAAACCCCAGAGTAAAACAACAGTTAAAAACAAACCCCAGAGTAAAACAACAGTTAAAAACAAACCCCAGAGTAAAACAACAGTTAAAAACAAACCCCAGAGTAAAACAACAGTTAAAAACAAACCCCAGAGTAAAACAACAGTTAAAAACAAACCCCAGAGTAAAACAACAGTTAAAAACAAACCCCAGAGTAAAACAACAGTTAAAAACAAACCCCAGAGTAAAACAACAGTTAAAAACAAACCCCAGAGTAAAACAACAGTTAAAAACAAACCCCAGAGTAAAACAACAGTTAAAAACAAACCCCAGAGTAAAACAACAGTTAAAAACAAACCCCAGAGTAAAACAACAGTTAAAAACAAACCCCAGAGTAAAACAACAGTTAAAAACAAACCCCAGAGTAAAACAACAGTTAAAAACAAACCCCAGAGTAAAACAACAGTTAAAAACAAACCCCAGAGTAAACAACAACAGTTAAAAACAAACCCCAGAGTAAAACAACAGTTAAAAACAAACCCCAGAGTAAAACAACAGTTAAAAACAAACCCCAGAGTAAAACAACAGTTAAAAACAAACCCCAGAGTAAAACAACAGTTAAAAACAAACCCCAGAGTAAAACAACAGTTAAAAACAAACCCCAGAGTAAAACAACAGTTAAAAACAAACCCCAGAGTAAAACAACAGTTAAAAACAAACCCCAGAGTAAAACAACAGTTAAAAACAAACCCCAGAGTAAAACAACAGTTAAAAACAAACCCCAGAGTAAAACAACAGTTAAAAACAAACCCCAGAGTAAAACAACAGTTAAAAACAAACCCCAGAGTAAAACAACAGTTAAAAACAAACCCCAGAGTAAACAACAACAGTTAAAAACAAACCCCAGAGTAAAACAACAGTTAAAAACAAACCCCAGAGTAAAACAACAGTTAAAAACAAACCCCAGAGTAAAACAACAGTTAAAAACAAACCCCAGAGTAAAACAACAGTTAAAAACAAACCCCAGAGTAAAACAACAGTTAAAAACAAACCCCAGAGTAAAACAACAGTTAAAAACAAACCCCAGAGTAAAACAACAGTTAAAAACAAACCCCAGAGTAAAACAACAGTTAAAAACAACCCCAGAGTAAAACAACAGTTAAAAACAAACCCCAGAGTAAAACAACAGTTAAAAACAAACCCCAGAGTAAAACAACAGTTAAAAACAAACCCCAGAGTAAAACAACAGTTAAAAACAAACCCCAGAGTAAAACAACAGTTAAAAACAAACCCCAGAGTAAAACAACAGTTAAAAACAAACCCCAGAGTAAAACAACAGTTAAAAACAAACCCCAGAGTAAAACAACAGTTAAAAACAAACCCCAGAGTAAAAACAACAGTTAAAAACAAACCCCAGAGTAAAACAACAGTTAAAAACAAACCCCAGAGTAAAACAACAGTTAAAAACAAACCCCAGAGTAAAACAACAGTTAAAAACAAACCCCAGAGTAAAACAACAGTTAAAAACAAACCCCAGAGTAAAACAACAGTTAAAAACAAACCCCAGAGTAAAACAACAGTTAAAAACAAACCCCAGAGTAAAACAACAGTTAAAAACAAACCCCAGAGTAAAACAACAGTTAAAAACAAACCCCAGAGTAAAACAACAGTTAAAAACAAACCCCAGAGTAAAACAACAACAGTTAAAAACAAACCCCAGAGTAAAACAACAGTTAAAAACAAACCCCAGAGTAAAACAACAACAGTTAAAAACAAACCCCAGAGTAAAACAACAGTTAAAAACAAACCCCAGAGTAAAACAACAACAGTTAAAAACAAACCCCAGAGTAAAACAACAGTTAAAAACAAACCCCAGAGTAAAACAACAACAGTTAAAAACAAACCCCAGAGTAAAACAACAGTTAAAAACAAACCCCAGAGTAAAACAACAGTTAAAAACAAACCCCAGAGTAAAACAACAGTTAAAAACAAACCCCAGAGTAAAACAACAGTTAAAAACAAACCCCAGAGTAAAACAACAACAGTTAAAAACAAACCCCAGAGTAAAACAACAGTTAAAAACAAACCCCAGAGTAAAACAACAGTTAAAAACAAACCCCAGAGTAAAACAACAGTTAAAAACAAACCCCAGAGTAAAACAACAGTTAAAAACAAACCCCAGAGTAAAACAACAGTTAAAAACAAACCCCAGAGTAAAACAACAGTTAAAAACAAACCCCAGAGTAAAACAACAGTTAAAAACAAACCCCAGAGTAAAACAACAGTTAAAAACAAACCCCAGAGTAAAACAACAGTTAAAAACAAACCCCAGAGTAAAACAACAACAGTTAAAAACAAACCCCAGAGTAAAACAACAGTTAAAAACAAACCCCAGAGTAAAACAACAGTTAAAAACAAACCCCAGAGTAAAACAACAGTTAAAAACAAACCCCAGAGTAAAACAACAGTTAAAAACAAACCCCAGAGTAAAACAACAGTTAAAAACAAACCCCAGAGTAAAACAACAGTTAAAAACAAACCCCAGAGTAAAACAACAGTTAAAAACAAACCCCAGAGTAAAACAACAGTTAAAAACAAACCCCAGAGTAAAACAACAACAGTTAAAAACAAACCCCAGAGTAAAACAACAGTTAAAAACAAACCCCAGAGTAAAACAACAACAGTTAAAAACAAACCCCAGAGTAAAACAACAGTTAAAAACAAACCCCAGAGTAAAACAACAGTTAAAAACAAACCCCAGAGTAAAACAACAGTTAAAAACAAACCCCAGAGTAAAACAACAGTTAAAAACAAACCCCAGAGTAAAACAACAGTTAAAAACAAACCCCAGAGTAAAACAACAGTTAAAAACAAACCCCAGAGTAAAACAACAGTTAAAAACAAACCCCAGAGTAAAACAACAACAGTTAAAAACAAACCCCAGAGTAAAACAACAGTTAAAAACAAACCCCAGAGTAAAACAACAGTTAAAAACAAACCCCAGAGTAAAACAACAACAGTTAAAAACAAACCCCAGAGTAAAACAACAACAGTTAAAAACAAACCCCAGAGTAAAACAACAGTTAAAAACAAACCCCAGAGTAAAACAACAGTTAAAAACAAACCCCAGAGTAAAACAACAACAGTTAAAAACAAACCCCAGAGTAAAACAACAACAGTTAAAAACAAACCCCAGAGTAAAACAACAGTTAAAAACAAACCCCAGAGTAAAACAACAGTTAAAAACAAACCCCAGAGTAAAACAACAGTTAAAAACAAACCCCAGAGTAAAACAACAACAGTTAAAAACAAACCCCAGAGTAAAACAACAACAGTTAAAAACAAACCCCAGAGTAAAACAACAGTTAAAAACAAACCCCAGAGTAAAACAACAGTTAAAAACAAACCCCAGAGTAAAACAACAACAGTTAAAAACAAACCCCAGAGTAAAACAACAACAGTTAAAAACAAACCCCAGAGTAAAACAACAGTTAAAAACAAACCCCAGAGTAAAACAACAGTTAAAAACAAACCCCAGAGTAAAACAACAGTTAAAAACAAACCCCAGAGTAAAACAACAGTTAAAAACAAACCCCAGAGTAAAACAACAGTTAAAAACAAACCCCAGAGTAAAACAACAACAGTTAAAAACAAACCCCAGAGTAAAACAACAACAGTTAAAAACAAACCCCAGAGTAAAACAACAGTTAAAAACAAACCCCAGAGTAAAACAACAACAGTTAAAAACAAACCCCAGAGTAAAACAACAGTTAAAAACAAACCCCAGAGTAAAACAACAGTTAAAAACAAACCCCAGAGTAAAACAACAGTTAAAAACAAACCCCAGAGTAAAACAACAACAGTTAAAAACAAACCCCAGAGTAAAACAACAGTTAAAAACAAACCCCAGAGTAAAACAACAACAGTTAAAAACAAACCCCAGAGTAAAACAACAGTTAAAAACAAACCCCAGAGTAAAACAACAACAGTTAAAAACAAACCCCAGAGTAAAACAACAGTTAAAAACAAACCCCAGAGTAAAACAACAGTTAAAAACAAACCCCAGAGTAAAACAACAACAGTTAAAAACAAACCCCAGAGTAAAACAACAGTTAAAAACAAACCCCAGAGTAACAACAACAGTTAAAAACAAACCCCAGAGTAAAACAACAGTTAAAAACAAACCCCAGAGTAAAACAACAGTTAAAAACAAACCCCAGAGTAAAACAACAACAGTTAAAAACAAACCCCAGAGTAAAACAACAGTTAAAAACAAACCCCAGAGTAAAACAACAACAGTTAAAAACAAACCCCAGAGTAAAACAACAACAGTTAAAAACAAACCCCAGAGTAAAACAACAGTTAAAAACAAACCCCAGAGTAAAACAACAGTTAAAAACAAACCCCAGAGTAAAACAACAGTTAAAAACAAACCCCAGAGTAAAACAACAGTTAAAAACAAACCCCAGAGTAAAACAACAGTTAAAAACAAACCCCAGAGTAAAACAACAGTTAAAAACAAACCCCAGAGTAAAACAACAGTTAAAAACAAACCCCAGAGTAAAACAACAGTTAAAAACAAACCCCAGAGTAAAACAACAGTTAAAAACAAACCCCAGAGTAAAACAACAGTTAAAAACAAACCCCAGAGTAAAACAACAACAGTTAAAAACAAACCCCAGAGTAAAACAACAACAGTTAAAAACAAACCCCAGAGTAAAACAACAGTTAAAAACAAACCCCAGAGTAAAACAACAGTTAAAATCAAACCCCAGAGTAAAACAACAGTTAAAAACAAACCCCAGAGTAAAACAACAGTTAAAAACAAACCCCAGAGTAAAACAACAGTTAAAAACAAACCCCAGAGTAAAACAACAACAGTTAAAAACAAACCCCAGAGTAAAACAACAGTTAAAAACAAACCCCAGAGTAAAACAACAGTTAAAAACAAACCCCAGAGTAAAACAACAGTTAAAAACAAACCC
Source organism: Salmo salar (assembly GCF_965601325.2). Taxonomy (NCBI): domain Eukaryota; kingdom Metazoa; phylum Chordata; class Actinopteri; order Salmoniformes; family Salmonidae; genus Salmo; species Salmo salar. The sequence continues at coordinate 5,607 of NW_027675643.1, read as the reverse complement.
CAGAGTAAAACAACAGTTAAAAACAAACCCCAGAGTAAAACAACAGTTAAAAACAAACCCCAGAGTAAAACAACAGTTAAAAACAAACCCCAGAGTAAAACAACAACAGTTAAAAACAAACCCCAGAGTAAAACAACAACAGTTAAAAACAAACCCCAGAGTAAAACAACAGTTAAAAACAAACCCCAGAGTAAAACAACAGTTAAAAACAAACCCCAGAGTAAAACAACAACAGTTAAAAACAAACCCCAGAGTAAAACAACAACGTTAAAAACAAACCCCAGAGTAAAACAACAGTTAAAAACAAACCCCAGAGTAAAACAACAGTTAAAAACAAACCCCAGAGTAAAACAACAGTTAAAAACAAACCCCAGAGTAAAACAACAGTTAAAAACAAACCCCAGAGTAAAACAACAGTTAAAAACAAACCCCAGAGTAAAACAACAACAGTTAAAAACAAACCCCAGAGTAAAACAACAACAGTTAAAAACAAACCCCAGAGTAAAACAACAGTTAAAAACAAACCCCAGAGTAAAACAACAGTTAAAAACAAACCCCAGAGTAAAACAACAGTTAAAAACAAACCCCAGAGTAAAACAACAACAGTTAAAAACAAACCCCAGAGTAAAACAACAGTTAAAAACAAACCCCAGAGTAAAACAACAGTTAAAAACAAACCCCAGAGTAAAACAACAACAGTTAAAAACAAACCCCAGAGTAAAACAACAGTTAAAAACAAACCCCAGAGTAAAACAACAGTTAAAAACAAACCCCAGAGTAAAACAACAGTTAAAAACAAACCCCAGAGTAAAACAACAACAGTTAAAAACAAACCCCAGAGTAAAACAACAGTTAAAAACAAACCCCAGAGTAAAACAACAGTTAAAAACAAACCCCAGAGTAAAACACAACAGTTAAAAACAAACCCCAGAGTAAAACAACAGTTAAAAACAAACCCCAGAGTACAACAACAGTTAAAAACAAACCCCAGAGTAAAACAACAGTTAAAAACAAACCCCAGAGTAAAACAACAACAGTTAAAAACAAACCCCAGAGTAAAACAACAACAGTTAAAAACAAACCCCAGAGTAAAACAACAGTTAAAAACAAACCCCAGAGTAAAACAACAACAGTTAAAAACAAACCCCAGAGTAAAACAACAACAGTTAAAAACAAACCCCAGAGTAAAACAACAGTTAAAAACAAACCCCAGAGTAAAACAACAGTTAAAAACAAACCCCAGAGTAAAACAACAACAGTTAAAAACAAACCCCAGAGTAAAACAACAACAGTTAAAAACAAACCCCAGAGTAAAACAACAGTTAAAAACAAACCCCAGAGTAAAACAACAGTTAAAAACAACCCCCAGAGTAAAACAACAGTTAAAAACAACCCCCAGAGTAAAACAACAGTTAAAAACAAACCCCAGAGTAAAACAACAGTTAAAAACAAACCCCAGAGTAAAACAACAGTTAAAAACAAACCCCAGAGTAAAACAACAGTTAAAAACAAACCCCAGAGTAAAACAACAGTTAAAAACAAACCCCAGAGTAAAACAACAGTTAAAAACAAACCCCAGAGTAAAACAACAACAGTTAAAAACAAACCCCAGAGTAAAACAACAGTTAAAAACAAACCCCAGAGTAAAACAACAACAGTTAAAAACAAACCCCAGAGTAAAACAACAGTTAAAAACAAACCCCAGAGTAAAACAACAACAGTTAAAAACAAACCCCAGAGTAAAACAACAGTTAAAAACAAACCCCAGAGTAAAACAACAACAGATAAAAACAAACCCCAGAGTAAAACAACAGTTAAAAACAAACCCCAGAGTAACAACAACAGTTAAAAACAAACCCCAGAGTAAAACAACAGTTAAAAACAAACCCCAGAGTAAAACAACAGTTAAAAACAAACCCCAGAGTAAAACAACAACAGTTAAAAACAAACCCCAGAGTAAAACAACAGTTAAAAACAAACCCCAGAGTAAAACAACAACAGTTAAAAACAAACCCCAGAGTAAAACAACAACAGTTAAAAACAAACCCCAGAGTAAAACAACAGTTAAAAACAAACCCCAGAGTAAAACAACAGTTAAAAACAAACACCAGAGTAAAACAACAGTTAAAAACAAACCCCAGAGTAAAACAACAGTTAAAAACAAACCCCAGAGTAAAACAACAGTTAAAAACAAACCCCAGAGTAAAACAACAGTTAAAAACAAACCCCAGAGTAAAACAACAGTTAAAAACAAACACCAGAGTAAAACAACAGTTAAAAACAAACCCCAGAGTAAAACAACAGTTAAAAACAAACCCCAGAGTAAAACAACAGTTAAAAACAAACCCCAGAGTAAAACAACAACAGTTAAAAACAAACCCCAGAGTAAAACAACAGTTAAAAACAAACCCCAGAGTAAAACAACAACAGTTAAAAACAAACCCCAGAGTAAAACAACAGTTAAAAACAAACCCCAGAGTAAAACAACAACAGTTAAAAACAAACCCCAGAGTAAAACAACAGTTAAAAACAAACCCCAGAGTAAAACAACAGTTAAAAACAAACCCCAGAGTAAACAACAACAGTTAAAAACAACCCCCAGAGTAAAACAACAACAGTTAAAAACAAACCCCAGAGTAAAACAACAACAGTTAAAAACAAACCCCAGAGTAAAACAACAACAGTTAAAAACAAACCCCAGAGTAAACAACAACAGTTAAAAACAAACCCCAGAGTAAAACAACAGTTAAAAACAAACCCCAGAGTAAAACAACAGTTAAAAACAAACCCCAGAGTAAAACAACAGTTAAAAACAAACCCCAGAGTAAAACAACAGTTAAAAACAAACCCCAGAGTAAAACAACACGTTAAAAACAAACCCCAGAGTAAAACAACAGTTAAAAACAAACCCCAGAGTAAAACAACAGTTAAAAACAAACCCCAGAGTAAAACAACAGTTAAAAACAAACCCCAGAGTAAAACAACAGTTAAAAACAAACCCCAGAGTAAAACAACAGTTAAAAACAAACCCCAGAGTAAAACAACAGTTAAAAACAAACCCCAGAGTAAAACAACAGTTAAAAACAAACCCCAGAGTAAAACAACAGTTAAAAACAAACCCCAGAGTAAAACAACAGTTAAAAACAAACCCCAGAGTAAAACAACAGTTAAAAACAAACCCCAGAGTAAAACAACAACAGTTAAAAACAAACCCCAGAGTAAAACAACAACAGTTAAAAACAAACCCCAGAGTAAAACAACAGTTAAAAACAAACCCCAGAGTAAAACAACAGTTAAAAACAAACCCCAGAGTAAAACAACAGTTAAAAACAAACCCCAGAGTAAAACAACAGTTAAAAACAAACCCCAGAGTAAAACAACAACAGTTAAAAACAAACCCCAGAGTAAAACAACAGTTAAAAACAAACCCCAGAGTAAAACAACAGTTATAAACAAACCCCAGAGTAAAACAACAGTTAAAAACAAACCCCAGAGTAAAACAACAGTTAAAAACAAACCCCAGAGTAAAACAACAGTTAAAAACAAACCCCAGAGTAAAACAACAGTTAAAAACAAACCCCAGAGTAAAACAACAACAGTTAAAAACAAACCCCAGAGTAAAACAACAACAGTTAAAAACAAACCCCAGAGTAAAACAACAGTTAAAAACAAACCCCAGAGTAAAACAACAGTTAAAAACAAACCCCAGAGTAAAACAACAACAGTTAAAAACAAACCCCAGAGTAAAACAACAACTGTTAAAAACAAACCCCAGAGTAAAACAACAGTTAAAAACAAACCCCAGAGTAAAACAACAGTTAAAAACAAACCCCAGAGTAAAACAACAGTTAAAAACTACCCCCAGAGTAAAACAACAGTTAAAAACAAACCCCAGAGTAAAACAACAGTTAAAAACAAACCCCAGAGTAAAACAACAACAGTTAAAAACAAACCCCAGAGTAAAACAACAACAGTTAAAAACAAACCCCAGAGTAAAACAACAGTTAAAAACAAACCCCAGAGTAAAACAACAGTTAAAAACAAACCCCAGAGTAAAACAACAGTTAAAAACAAACCCCAGAGTAAAACAACAACAGTTAAAAACAAACCCCAGAGTAAAACAACAGTTAAAAACAAACCCCAGAGTAAAACAACAGTTAAAAACAAACCCCAGAGTAAAACAACAACAGTTAAAAACAAAACCCAGAGTAAAACAACAGTTAAAAACAAACCCCAGAGTAAAACAACAACAGTTAAAAACAAACCCCAGAGTAAAACAACAGTTAAAAACAAACCCCAGAGTAAAACAACAACAGTTAAAAACAAACCCCAGAGTAAAACAACAGTTAAAAACAAACCCCAGAGTAAAACAACAGTTAAAAACAAACCCCAGAGTAAAACAACAACAGTTAAAAACAAACCCCAGAGTAAAACAACAGTTAAAAACAAACCCCAGAGTACAACAACAGTTAAAAACAACCCCCAGAGTAAAACAACAGTTAAAAACAAACCCCAGAGTAAAACAACAACAGTTAAAAACAAACCCCAGAGTAAAACAACAACAGTTAAAAACAAACCCCAGAGTAAAACAACAGTTAAAAACAAACCCCAGAGTAAAACAACAACAGTTAAAAACAAACCCCAGAGTAAAACAACAACAGTTAAAAACAAACCCCAGAGTAAAACAACAGTTAAAAACAAACCCCAGAGTAAAACAACAGTTAAAAACAAACCCCAGAGTAAAACAACAACAGTTAAAAACAAACCCCAGAGTAAAACAACAACAGTTAAAAACAAACCCCAGAGTATAACAACAGTTAAAAACAAACACCAGAGTAAAACAACAGTTAAAAACAACCCCCAGAGTAAAACAACAGTTAAAAACAACCCCCAGAGTAAAACAACAGTTAAAAACAACCCCCAGAGTAAAACAACAGTTAAAAACAAACCCCAGAGTAAAACAACAGTTAAAAACAACCCCCAGAGTAAAACAACAGTTAAAAACAAACCCCAGAGTAAAACAACAGTTAAAAACAAACCCCAGAGTAAAACAACAACAGATAAAAACAAACCCCAGAGTAAAACAACAGTTAAAAACAAACCCCAGAGTACAACAACAGTTAAAAACAACCCCAGAGTAAAACAACAGTTAAAAACAAACCCCAGAGTAAAACAACAGTTAAAAACAAACCCCAGAGTAAAACAACAACAGTTAAAAACAAACCCCAGAGTAAAACAACAGTTAAAAACAAACCCCAGAGTAAAACAACAACAGTTAAAAACAAACCCCAGAGTAAAACAACAACAGTTAAAAACAAACCCCAGAGTAAAACAACAGTTAAAAACAAACCCCAGAGTAAAACAACAGTTAAAAACAAACACCAGAGTAAAACAACAGTTAAAAACAACCCCCAGAGTAAAACAACAGTTAAAAACAACCCCCAGAGTAAAACAACAGTTAAAAACAAACCCCAGAGTAAAACAACAGTTAAAAACAAACCCCAGAGTAAAACAACAGTTAAAAACAAACACCAGAGTAAAACAACAGTTAAAAACAAACCCCAGAGTAAAACAACAGTTAAAAACAAACCCCAGAGTAAAACAACA